>NC_069499.1:545732441-545819227 GCF_027579735.1 Bombina bombina
CACAGCTACTCCCCTCCCTCTCTTCTACCCTCACCCCCATACTCACACACATTTTCAACCTCTCCCTCAGCACTGGTATATTTCCCTCATCTCTAAAACATGCACTGGTCAAACCTATCCTCAAAAAACCTTCCCTTGATCCAACCTCCCCTTCCAATTACCGCCCTATTTCCCTACTCCCTCTTGCCTCAAAGCTCCCGGAAAAGCTAGTTTACGAACGTCTATCCCATTTCCTTACACTAAACTCTCTTCTTGACCCACTGCAATCTGGATTTCGTTCCAATCACTCTACAGAGATAGCAATTGTCAAGGTTACCAATGACCTACTTACAGCAAAATCCAAAGGCCACTTCTCTCTGTTTATCCTCCTTGACCTGTCTGCAGCCTTTGACACTGTTGACCACCCTCTTCTGCTCCAAACCCTCCAATCCTTCGGCATCTGTGACACAGCTCTCTCGTGGTTCTCTTCCTATCTGACTAACCGTACATTTAGTGTAGCCTTCTCCGGAGCATCCTCTGCCCCGTTACCACTTTCTGTTGGGGTACCTCAAGGCTCTGTCCTTGGTCCCCTTCTCTTCTCAATCTACACGTCGTCAGTAGGTTCCTTAATAAAGTCCCATGGGTTTCAATACCATTTGTATGCCGATGACACCCAAATCTACCTCTCTGCACCAGACCTACCTCCTTCCTTACTAACCCGTGTCACTAACTGTCTTTCTCACATCTCATCTTGGATGTCCTCTCACTACCTTAAGCTAAATCTCTCCAAAACGGAACTCCTTATTTTCCCCCCTTCTTCCAATGTCTCCACCCCCAAAATCTCTATAACTGTTGGTAATTCCATCATTACCCCTACCCCGCTCGCCCGATGTCTTGGGGTCACACTTGACTCAGATCTTTCCTTCACTCCTCACATCCAGTCCTTGGCTAAAGCCTGCCGCTTCCACCTTAAAAACATTGCTAAAATTAGACATTTCCTTACACAAGATACAACCAAGATTTTAATCCACTCTCTCAACCTTTCCCGCCTCGACTACTGCAATTCCGTCCTCTCTGGTCTGCCTACCTGCTGCATAGCTCCTTTACAATCCATTATGAATGCCTCTGCCAGGCTCATCTTCCTTACTCGTCGCTCTTCATCTGCTGCACCTCTCTGTCAATCCCTTCACTGGCTTCCTCTAGGATTAAACATAAAATCCTCACCCTGACATATAAAGTTCTCAACTGCACTGCTCCCCCCTACATCTCAGAACTTGTCTTTAGATACTCTCCCTCCCGTCCCCTTCGATCAGCTCAGGATTTCCTCCTCTCCTCCTCTCTTGTTACTTCCTCACATTCACGTTTACAGGACTTCTCCAGACTGGCCCCCATCTTGTGGAATTCCCTGCTTCACTCCATAAGACTCTCCCCTAGTTTTAACAGCTTCAAGCACTCCCTAAAAACTCTACTATTCAGGGATGCTTACAACCAACACTAACCTTTCCTAACGCCATTGCTTTCCCCTTGAACCCCTTAGATTGTAAGCCTATGGGCCCAGCTGTTTATAGATCGCTTCATAAGAGCCGACTACAACAGTGAAACTCTCGGCAGGGCCCTCTACCCACTTGACCCCTACAAAAGCTATCCTGTACACAACTATGTTTACAGCGCTGCGGAATCTGTTGGCGCTCTACAAATAGCTAATAATAATATATATATATATATATATATATATATATACACACACATATATATATATATATATATATATATACAGTGGGGCAAAAAAGTATTTAGTCAGTCACCAATTGTGCAAGTTCTCCCACTTAAGAAGATGAGAGAGGCCTGTAATTTTCATCATAGGTATACCTCAACTATGAGAGACAAAATGTGGAAACAAATCCAGACAATAACATTGTCTAATTTGGAAAGAATTTATTTGCAAATTATGGTGGAAAATAAGTATTTGGTCAATATCAAAAGTTCATCTCAATACTTTGTTATATATCCTTTGTTGGCAATGACAGAGGTCAAACGTTTTCTGTAAGTGTTCACAAGGTTGTCACACACTGTTGCTGGTATGTTGGCCCATTCCTGCATGCAGATCTCCTCTAGAGCAGTGATGTTTTGGGGCTGTCGCTGGGCAACACGGGCTTTCAACTCCCTCCAAAGGTTTTCTATGGGGTTGAGAACTGGAGACTGGCTAGGCCACTCCAGGACCTTGAAATGCTTCTTACGAAGCCACTCCGTTGCCCGGGCGGTGTGTTTGGGATCATTGTCATGCTGAAAGACCCAGCCACGTTTCATCTTCAATGCCCTTGCTGATGGAAGGAGGTTTGCACTTAAAATCTCACGATACATGGCCCCATTCATTCTTTCATGTACACGGATCAGTCGTCCTGTTCCCTTTGCAGAGAAACAGCCCCAAAGCATGATGTTGCCACCCCCATGCTTCACAGTAGGTATGGTGTTCCTTGGTTGCAACTCAGCATTCTCTCTCCTCCAAACACGACGGGTTGTATTTCTACCAAGAAGTTCTACTTTGGTTTCATCTGACCATATGGCATTCTCCCAATCCGCTTCTGGATCATCCAAATGCTCTCTAGCATACTTCAGACGGGCCCGGACATGTACTGGCTTAAGCAGGGTGACACGTTTGGCACTGCAGGATCTGAGTCCCTGGCGGCGTAGTGTGTTACTGATGGTAGCCTTTGTTACGTTGGTCCCAGCTCTCTGCATGTCATTCACTAGGTCCACCCGTGTGGTTCTGGGATGTTTGCTCACCGTTCTTGTGATCATTTTGACCCCACGGGGTGAGATCTTGCGTGGAGCCCCAGATCGAGGGAGATTGTCAGTGGTCTTGTATGTCTTCCATTTTCTAATTTTTGCTCCCACAGTTGATATCTTCACACCAAGCTGCTTGCCTATTGCAGATTCAGTCTTCCCAGCCTGGTGCAAGTCTACAATTTTGTTTCTGGTGTCCTTCGACAGCTCTTTGGTATTCACCATAGTGGAGTTTGGAGTGTGACTGAGGTTGTGGACAGGTGTCTTTTATACTGATAACAAGTTCAAACAGGTGCCATTAATACAGGTCTGTGAGAGCCAGAAATCTTGCTTGTTTGTAGGTGACCAAATACTTATTTTCCACCATAATATGCAAATAAATTCTTTCCAAATCAGACAATGTGATTGTCTGGATTTGTTTCCACATTTTGTCTCTCATAGTTGTTGGTGGCTGACTAAATACTTTTTTGATCCACTGTATATATATATATATATATATATATATATATATATATATATATATATATATATATATATATATATACACACACACATATATATATATATATATATATATATATACACACACACACACATATATATATATATATATATATATACACACACACATATATATATATATATATATATATATATATACACACACACATATATATATATATATATATATATATATATACACACACACACATATATATATATATATATATATATATATATATATATATATATATATACACACACACACACACACACATATATATATATATATATATATATATATATATATATATACACACACACATATGTGTGGTTTTAATAAATCCCCCCACTCCTTCAACCTCTGCAGCAATGCTGGCAGCACTCATACGTCTATTTCCCAAAGACAATCTCTAGATATGAGGATGAGCACGTGCACTCAACTCCTTTGGTCGACCATGGCGAGGCCTGTTCTGAGTGGAACCTGTCCTTTGAAACCGCTGTATGGTCTTGCCCACCATGCTGCAGCTCAGTTTCAGGGTCTTGGCAAACTTCTTATAGCCTAGGCCATCTTTATGTAGAGCAACAATTCTTTTTTTCAGATCCTCAGAGAGTTCTTTGCCATGAGGTGCCATGTTGAACTTCCATTGACCAGTATGAGAGAGTGTGAGAGCGACAACACAAAAAAGGGACAGTCTAGTATAAATTAAACTTTCATTATTCAGATAGGACTTTTAATTTTAATCAACTTTCCAATTTACTTTTATCATCAAATTTGCTTTTTTCTCTTGGTATTCTTAGTTTAAACTAAACATAGGTAGGCTCATATGCTAATTTCTAAGCCTTTGAGGGCTGCCTATTATCACATGCTTTTTAAATCTCTTTTCAACACACAGAGACAGAAAGTACACGTGGGCCATATAGATAACACTGTGTTCAGGCACAGGGGGTTATTTAAGATTTAGCACATTACAATGCTAAATGCAAGATAATAGATAATAAACAGTCACAGTCATGTGATCAGGGGGCTGGAAGAAGGTTCTTAGATACAAGGTAATCACAGAGGTAAAAAGTGTATTAATATAACAGTGTTGGTTATGCAAAACTGGGGAATGGGTAATAAAGGGATTATCTATCTTTTAAAACAATAACAATTCTATGGTAGACTGTCCCTTTAACACACATGCTCCACATTCACACCTGAGACCGTGTAACACTAATGAGTCACATGACATCGGGGAGGGAAAATGGCTAATTGGGCCCAATTTGGACATTTCCACTTAGGGGTGTACTCACTTTTGTTGCCAACAGTTTAGACATTAATGGTTGTGTGTTGAGTTATTTTGAGGGGACAGCAAATTTACACTGTTATACAGTGTTGTATAAATTATTCTTACCTGATAATTTTCTGACGGGAAGAGTCCACAGCTGCATTCATTACATTTGGGAATTCAGAACCTGGCCACCAGGAGGAGGCAAAGACACCCCAGCCAAAGGCTTCAAATACCTCACCCACTTCCCTCATCCCCCTGTCATTCTGCCAAGGGAACAAGGAACAGTAGGAGAAATATCAGGGTGAAAAAGGTGCCAGAGATAAAAGAAAATTATCAGGTAAGCATAATTTATGTTTTTCTTCTTACGGGAAGAGTCCACAGCTGCATTCATTACTTTTGGGAAAATAATACCCAAGATAAAGGACACTGAATGCAAACAAAGGGTGGTAACCAAAGCCTGAAATTACTCAACACCCTTCAAAAAAACAACATATGACAAGGGAAAAACCGGAAGCCTGAGTAACCACTCAGTTACACAACCTGCAAGCCGTGCTAGAGACCATTCAGACCCAGAGTCTGCTGAGCACAAGGCCTCCGAGGA
This sequence comes from Bombina bombina, assembly GCF_027579735.1. Lineage (NCBI taxonomy): Eukaryota > Metazoa > Chordata > Amphibia > Anura > Bombinatoridae > Bombina > Bombina bombina. Next base: position 545,737,581 of record NC_069499.1, read on the forward strand.
GTCTGCCCTGAGGCACTCAACTCCCTCAAAAACCGTCTCTGACCTAAATCCAAAAAGAAACCCTCTATTAATCCCGGAGAGGGAGAGTAGAGGATCCATAAGAGATCTGAAGGACCATCCAACACTGGCTCAAGTCAAACTGGTAAAAAAAATCCCTATCTAACCCTAGAGGAAGAATAAAGGACCCCATGAGATATCCCAAGGACCAAATCAACTCAGAGCAACCCGAGGTTGCCACAGGACCACTGTCCAGGGAAACTACTCTCTAGGAGGACATGGACCAGAAGATAAGTCCATAGTCAGGAGAAAATGTCACTAGGACGACCGGAAGGCCACCCTACTATAATGTTCCAGAAAACCGCGAGTTCCCTCTTGCAACCTAGACAAGTCAAAACCCGTCAGGCTAGACAAGCATAGACAAGCAAGGACTGAAAAAACGTCCTAGCAGCTTACAAAGTGCTCTCCAAGAAGTTGCAGAACCACCTGTAATCAAAACTTGTGATGACCAATCAATAGGCAGCAAGCTGTCCTAAGCCATCGTGGGACTCATCCCACCGAGAAGTGCCGAAAAATCTCAACAGCTCCTGACCAGAAAATTCCGGAAGCCAAGGAGTGAACCGTCCCAGCAGCAGCCGCCACCAGAATAGATATGGGCACTAAGAGTCCCCCCCGTCAAAGGGGAGGACAGATGCAATACAAGTAAATGGTCCATACTGCAAAAGCAGACTAATCCCCGGCCTCCTCCTTTCCAGGATAATGGCCCAAGCCCAAGGCTAGTGAAGACAAACAACAAGACTCTCAGACCCTTGGAAGAAAAAAGGATGGATCTACGAGGAATCAAAACCCCAGAGTAGAACTCTGACCGCTACTAAAAAATTATCATGTTACCCTGAACCATGACAGGAACCTCATGCTCGGGTCCATGGACCCCTACACTGCAGCCTTCCATATGAGGAACACTCCTCAAGGGAAGAAAGCACTCTGACCCACAGCACTCTGGTACCAGAATTCAACCTTAAAGGTCTGGGAGGCATTCTGCTCGAAAGCTGTGTGAGTATTTGAACCTGTGGCTCTATGCTTACTACACCGTTTGCTTGTGTGTTAAGCCACAACCAGTTCTTGAGAATGCAAGAGAGAGAAAACCCTACAAAGCGAGAAAAACAAGGACCCACGGGCCCTTCAGATACTGAGGTACCTTCAAATCAAGGAGAAAACATAAGAACCCCTTTCCCACCCTAGGTAAGAAAAAGAGGACTAAGCAAAGGTAACCACCCTACCAATAGAGGGACCCCCCCCCATATTGTCAGTCCAGTTGGTACAGCAACTGGACTCTACCAGGAAGCATCAGATGCCCCAGCAGGCAAGTAGGGATCCGATATAAACCTCAAACTGAAGCCTCAGGCTGATATTAATCTCCCATGAGAGTCAGAAACCCCGCCCTCTCCAAAGGGACACGCGGGAGAACAAAACCCTATGGTTAAGCAGGACCGTCCATACCCGTTCCAGGCAAGAGACATGGTCCTAAACCAGAGTCCTCGAAAACAGAACTGATCTGAAAATCTAAAGTTCCTGAGGAGACCAGACGTTGTCTCCTCTTGTTAGGAGCGCCCCCGGACAGTACCTTCCACCATCTAAAGTCCTTAGATGTAAAGAACCAAGCAACATCCACAACCCCAAGAGTCTGTAAAAAGACTCCCAACCGGTTTATGAAATAGGCAACCAGTACCAATGGATCGTAAGGTAATCCATGAAGACACCATTAACAACCTGACCTACACACTGGAGAAGATAAATGGTCAATTTCCTGACCCCAGGCGGAAAGACTGTAACTGACCCCAGACCTCCTACCCTTACGCCCGAAGGGCTAAATCTGCAATAAGATCGACGGCTAGCAACCGAGAGTCTAAAGACCAGGGGATGACAAGGGGAAGTTCTTATTTTGAGATAACGACAGTCTCCAGAGATCCTTGCAGGATCGGTCTCCCGACATCCTTGAAACGGGATAACAATGGGAGCCTCACAGCTCCTGGTAGAGAGGCAGGGAGGCCCCTGCACTCTACGTACTAGAGCAAAAGAAACACTGAGAAAAGGAAGGACATGCCCGCACTTCCAGAACAAACGACCCAACCCAAGACGGGAGGGAAGGAAACATCGCCACCGCAAAAAGAATGCGACTAGGCCACAGAGTTGTCATCCGGAGATACCACAAGAGATAACGCAAATAGTCCACCAGATGCTAGACCCCGGGAAGTCAATTACATCTCCAGACTCTAAAGGAATGGAAACCTACGGTTCCGAGCCCCCAGGGACACTAGGAACCACGATGACATCTGAAAAAGTCGGTCACGCATCTCAGTAATAATGCCAGAAAGAACCAACTTATATCGGAGCTCACAACCTTCCTACCAAAAGCGTTGGATCTAGGCCCCAGGCCCCATACGTCGTAGAAGGATCCAAGCCCGGAGTCCATAACACTAGGCCATAAAAGACTTCTTTTTTTTTAGAATCTGACAGGATAATCAGCACCACAAGGGTGACATGAACCCAAGAAAACAGAAGACAGCGCAGTACCTGCCTTGCACAGGAACATTCCAGAACTGTCTAAGGTCCAAGAAAAATCGACCCGAAGGTTCGATAATATGAACTATAACCTTGGTCTTAACCAAAGTGCGCAACTTCCGAAGAAGTGCCTATGAGACCACAAAATCGCAAGTATCAGCTCCACAGAAAGAACGTTCCCAAAACGGAAGTTATATCAGACGTGAGCTTATACAAACAAATCAAATACATCCCATCCGGATCAAAAATAAAAGTAAGGCAGCACCCTCGGGTGAATGCCTCAGGAAAAAAGGTACGCCAACCGGACCAGCCGATCAGAGGCCCCCTTCACCCAAGCTCAGAACTAGAACTGATACCTAAAAGAAAGAAAAAACAGACGTCAAGGAGATTACTTCATCCCCAAGCGTCTAACCCAGTTTGCCATCTGGCATTTAAGGCCTCTGATCTCTCTGCCCACTAGGACTGGGATCCTCTAGCAACATCAACACATGTCTTAGTAGGACACAAAGACGTGCCAACCTATAACGGAAGGCAAAATTATCCCTCGCCAAATCGACAAAAGACTCCGGCCCCAAAGTCAGGGCCCCTGAAGCCTCAGAGGCCCACACTTTCCCAGGAGGCCAAACTGGATTGGGCGATCCCACGGCCGATGGCCCCAGGTTGACAGAACACTGATAGTATCTTAAAAATATTTTACTTGGGAGATACAAATGAGCCAATACCATATATATAGCCATGCGGAACCGTGCTGTAACCTCTGGAGGAAACAAGCCACCTTCCGGAGAAGGAGTAAAGGCCATAGGGACACCTGCCTGCGTAGCAAAGGAATTTTCTGGGACCAGCGCCTCACTGGGCCTAGAATCCTCGGGGGTGGATGGCTCAACACACTCTGAGGACCCTAAATCGGGAGAAGAGAGTACTCTGGAACAGCAATCGGAACAAAACTGATGGGCATGGATAACACGGGCCATTTCATATTCATCACAAGATGCAATCTCTGCATCGGAGACATCTAAAAATCAAAATCCTCCATTTTAGGATTAAAAAAAAGACAAACACAAACAGGCACCTTTTGTACACCCCAATGGCTGGGGCACTCACCACCTCCTGAGATCCAGACACCAACGAGCAGACTCTCACTGTCGCCACAGTGAGCATACGGAAGTGAAAAAACAACGTAACCTCACTCGGTCACGAGGTGCACAATGCAAGTCATAAAGGAGCGTGCAAATCTAAAGATTGTGCCAATTGATAAGGCCGAAATGTTCCGAAAAGCCATGAGCCTAAAGTATTACTACACATCAGCAGATAGAACCACATAACAAACATGATTAAAGTCCCCCCCTGTTCAATAACCCCCCTCAGGAGATATTAACCCATGATTCCTATTTTAAGATGAAAGGAGTCCCACTGGGACCCTACCTTCTCGTTAACATTACACTCTCACAATGAAGTAGAATGAAACGATCTTACCAGAATCTATGCTGTGGAACAGGAACACGGCCCTTAAAGTGTGACAGATAGTAGCCTCGCTTCTGACATGGACTTGAGCGAAGAAAGATAGGCAGTGAAACTCGTCAACGATGATTACCAAGGAACTGTTAATCTGAGTCTGGATGGTTTCGCAGAAAGACTCTCCCTACATCTCCAAACTCTAATTTTCATCCATGCTCTCACTGAGAGGCTGACAGGATTACTCCAGTCCATTTCGAAGAATACTACCCTCCATAAGAGACTATCTCAAACTTCTGACACTTCTCTGCCAACCTCATGTGACGAAAGGCAAAGAATGACTGGGGCATGAGGGAAGTGGGGGACGTATTTGAAGCCTTTGGCTGGGGTGTCTTTGCCTCCTCCTGGTGGCCAGGTTCTGAATTCCCAAAAGTAATGCATGCAGCTGTGGACTCTTCCCGTTTAAGAAGAAAAGATATAATAAAATATTCACAAAAATGTGAGGGGTGTACGCACATTTGTGAGATGCTGTATGGAAGTAGTTTTTAGTTTGTTTTTAGTTATAGCTAGTTATAGCTATTTTAGGGGGATATCTGTGTGTGCAGGTGACTATTACTGTGCATAATTATTAGGCAACTTAACAAAAAACAAATATATACCCATTTCAATTATTTATTTTTACCAGTGAAACCAATATAACATCTCAACATTCACAAATATACATTTCTGACATTCAAAAACAAAACAAAAACAAATCAGTGACCAATATAGCCACCTTTCTTTGCAAGGACACTCAAAAGCCTGCCATCCATGGATTCTGTCAGTGTTTTGATCTGTTCACCATATACATTGCGTGCAGCAGCAACCACAGCCTCCCAGACACTGTTCAGAGAGGTGTACTGTTTTCCCTCCTTGTAAATCTCACATTTGATGATGGACCACAGGTTCTCAATGGGGTTCAGATCAGGTGAACAAGGAGGCCATGTCATTAGATTTTCTTCTTTTATACCCTTTCTTGCCAGCCACGCTGTGGAGTACTTGGACGCGTGTGATGGAGCATTGTCCTGCATGAAAATCATGTTTTTCTTGAAGGATGCAGACTTCTTCCTGTACCACTACTTGAAGAAGGTGTCTTCCAGAAACTGGCAGTAGGACTGGGAGTTGAGCTTGACTCCATCCTCAACCCGAAAAGGTCCCACAAGCTCATCTTTGATGATACCAGCCCAAACCAGTACTCCACCTCCACCTTGCTGGCGTCTGAGTCGGACTGGAGCTCTCTGCCCTTTACCAATCCAGCCACGGGCCCATCCATCTGGCCCATCAAGACTCACTCTCATTTCATCAGTCCATAAAAGCTTAGAAAAATCAGTCTTGAGATATTTCTTGGCCCAGTCTTGACGTTTCAGCTTGTGTGTCTTGTTCAGTGGTGGTCGTCTTTCAGCCTTTCTTACCTTGGCCATGTCTCTGAGTATTGCACACCTTGTGCTTTTGGGCGCTCCAGTGATGTTGCAGCTCTGAAATATGGCCAAACTGGTGGCAAGTGGCATCTTGGCAGCTGCACGCTTGACTTTTCTCAGTTCATGGGCAGTTATTTTGCGCCTTGGTTTTTCCACATGCTTCTTGCGACCCTGTTGACTATTTTGAATGAAACGCTTGATTGTTCGATGATCACGCTTCAGAAGCTTTGCAATTTTAAGAGTGCTGCATCCCTCTGCAAGATATCTCACTATTTTTGACTTTTCTGAGCCTGTCAAGTCCTTCTTTTGACCCATTTTGCCAAAGGAAAGGAAGTTGCCTAATAATTATGCACACCTGATATAGGGTGTTGATGTCATTAGACCACACCCCTTCTCATTAGAGATGCACATCACCTAATATGCTTAATTGGTAGTAGGCTTTCGAGCCTATACAGCTTGGAGTAAGACAACATGCATAAAGAGGATGATGTGGTCAAAATACTCATTTGCCTAATAATTCTGCACTCCCTGTATATATATATATATATATATATATATATATATATATATAGATACATACACACATATATATATATATATATATACCAAAGCTGATGAGCCCAGGAAAAGCACTCCTCCGGATTTAAACAAACATTTATTGGTATAAACGTTTTCGGGGATACCAATAAATGTTTGTTTAAATCCGGAGGAGTGCTTTTCCTGAAACCTGCATGACTATATATATATATATATATATATATATATATATATATAGTAACAAGGGAGAGCACTCTCACTCAGTATATCAACTACCAGGGTACTAGTGTAATTAAATATCCTCTGAGGAAGGGGATACTTTGTCCCCGAAACGTACTACTTTCACAGTAAAAGATTTTTTTTTTGAAAGACCAGCAAGTGCCAGTTTTGTGTTCAGCTACACACACACACACACACACACATATATATATATATATAATTTGTGTGTATATATATATATATACATACAGGTGGCTCTCAGTCATGTGACAGTTATTGAAAAGCATTGATAAGCAGTGCATTAATTAAAATAGCCAGTAGGTGGAGCTGTCTGCTTATGTTGCAGCAAAGATATGCAAGCCAAGCACACAAGCAGGCTGAAATTAATCAGTGTAGCTAGCTAGACCTGAGCTATCGAGCAGCTTTCAAAGGAACAAGATCTTCCTGTCTATAAATCAGTCCAGATTGGAATGCATAGAAAGAACTGTTTGCAAAAAAATGCAAGTAAAGTCTGTGTTGTGTTTTTTATTAGGTTTATAATGCTGTTTTAGCAAATGTTTTTGTTCATTTAACTTAGTTTAATTATATATTTTGTGGCTAATGCCGTTAGTTATGACAATTTTGAGAGGGGCCTGGAACCTAACTCCCTCACTTCCAATTGACTTAAATTATAAACTGGGTTTTAATTTACAACGGTTTCAATTTACAACCATTCCTTCTGGAACCTAACCCCGATGTAAACTGAGGGCTACCTGTGTATGTATGTATGTATGTATGTATGTATGTATGTGTATATATATATATATATATATATATATATTTATTTGATTAACCAAACAGTCTTGTTTTGCCTCTTATGCCTGAATATCTCATGCTAGATATTTTCTGCCAATTATTTTAACCAGTTATTTATTTGTGGTGTAGAAATAGCAAAAGTGAAGTTGCAGGTGTATATCACATTTTTTGTGTAAGTATAATTGTTATAATGTTAACATAGCTGTACCATTTCACCGCATAGCTTCATATATTATCATATGTATTAGGTATATCTGTGTTGGATATTATGGGCTTATGAATTGATATAGGACTGATCTTATGGGGATGTCAATGTCCCTATTATGCACACTATTTTGATACAGTACAGAATGGTATAGAACTTGGCCTGTTTATATTGTGTCCGTTATTTTTTGCCGATTTTTTACTGACTACTATTCTCAGCCGGTTATTTATTTGTGGTGATGAAATAGCAAAAAATTAGGTTGCAATTTTATATCACATTTTTTTTATCATATAACTGTTATGTTGTCTTACGCATTAGGCATATTTATGTTGCAAATTGTGGGTTTACAAATGGCTATAGGATTGATCTTGCAATAATGCCGATATTAATGCTATGCGAGCATATGGATCGGTATACTACTTTGCCCATCGTTCCCTTAGTAATTATGCTTGTGAACAGGCTACCCATTCATGCGATCAGATCGTATGTCTGTTCATTAATCACCCCTGATGGTGCCTTAAACACTGTAGTACATGCTTTGAGTTTTCCACATAGCAATTTCCCTAACACTATAATACATGCCCCATATGGGCGGGGCTAATTTGCTCCGGTGTCCACACAGTCACTGCCTCTTACCAGGACATAGTGGAGGTGATAGATATGTTCCACACACTATTGGCATAGTTGACAACGATTATGGTAAGCAGTAGCTGTAGATTATATACATTGTGATTTGATAGAGACTACTCGGATACAATATGTCCCTGTGAAAGTCTGTATTAAGGACATCTATGATTTACTGAACAACACAGACACATCATTTGATTTAGGTTAGTTTATACAACGGTTTGGTAAACACTTTTTTGTAACTGTTTTGTAAGTATTTTGTAACTTGCATTTGACTTCTGTTACGATTGATCAATGTTTGATAACAAGCACTTTGGTATTCTCACATATCAACAATGATTGTTTGTATTTTGGTGGGTGAAGTTTTGTATCAACATTTGTATCACTATGGTAACCCCTTTTTTTGGCGCAATTTCTGTTGGGGGAGGGATCTAATTGTGTTTATATACTTATATATTTATTATACTTTTGTTGGTCTGATGAAGGGGTGAATACCCTGCAACGTCACTAATAAAATTATGTTATACACTTGATAAAACCAGAGAGTGCTTCGTCTATTAGCTCTATATAAATATATATATATATATACACACACACAGGTATATATGTAGAAAGGTGACACAAGACCCCAGACTGTGTTTGGAGCACAGGTGAGACACAATTTAAGTCTGGAAGAGAAAAAGGCCATAGAATCTTTGGCCAAGGATCCAACGATAGTAATAAGACCGGCGGACAAGGGCGGAGCCACTGTCATCCTTGACTATCAAGACTTCAGAGATGATGTTATGTCTCAACTACAAGATGTTAACATTTATGTGCTCTTGGAAGATGATCCAACTAAGACATTTCAGGCTGAAATTAAACAAGTTCTATTGGAAGGACTGGATAAAGACCTGATACAACAGAGCACATTTGATTGGATGATGGTCACATACCCAATCACACCAGTACTATTCACCATACCTAATGTACACAAACAAGATTGGACAAACCACCAGGAAGACCCATAGTCTCGGCATGAGGCTCTATCCTACAAACCCTCTTCATGTGGGTGGACCAATTTCTTCAACCATTGGTCAAACAGATGAGGTCATACATTCAACAGACATGATGGACACTAATAGAGGAAGTACAACCAACGGACTGGCTGGTAACCATGGATGTAACCAGTCTATATACGGTTATATCTCATGCTGAAGGCATACAAGCTATAAAGATGGCCCTCCTACACTACCCATATGTCAGACCTGAACCTGAATTGATCTGCAGGATTATCAAACTCTGTCTAAAACTTAACTATTTTAGATTTGAGACAAGATTCTACTTACAATGCATGGGCACGGTGATGGGGTCAAATGTGGCACCATCATACGCCAATCTCTACATGGAGGAGTTTGAGATCAATACCATGAAGGTATATGATAACATCAACATACAGGGTTATAAAAGGTACATTGATGATGCCTTCTTGATCTGGAGAGCATCAGAAGAGGAGCTCGATACATGGGTATCTGAATTGAACTGCTTGTCCACTCCAATAAAGTTCAAGACCAATAAAAGTCTGGATGAGATAGACTTTCTGGACCTTAGGATCTTCAAGTATAATAGCAGACTAGCTACAACGCTGTTTCAGAAGCCTACTGACAGAAACTCCATACTGCTAGCCGGCAGTAACCACCCCAGATCCCTCATATGGGCCATTCCCAAAGCACAAATGAGCAGGGTAATCAGGAACAACACCAAGAAAGAAAGAGCAGAAGTGCAACTACAGGAGATATCTCAGAAGTTTCTAAAAAGGGGTTATGCACACAATCTAATTTCTGATGTTCACAAAGAAGTGTTACAGGCTAATCGGGACAAATTGTTGACTCATAATAAAGAGGACACTAAACAACAATTCACTTTTACGACGACGTACAGACTAAAAATTCAAGTAACAGCCAAGAGCCTACAGGATAAATGGGGGATCCTACAGTCTGACCATAATCTTACCTTTACAGAACTCGATCCCCCAAGGATAAGATATAAACGGGGCAGTAACCTAAAAGATCTACTTATGCTAACAGACCCTTCCCACTGCTACAAACAAGAAACTTGGCTAAAATCTAACAAAATGTTACAGGGACCCGCATTCAGACATCCTCCTACCAACAAAAAGTACCAAATACATAATCACCTAGCATGTAATACTAAATTTGTTGTGTACCTGTTGAGCTGCAACTGTGCCAAATTCTATGTAGGCAAAACAGATGACATTAAAAAACGGATGGCCAATCACCGGAGTGCTATCAGATCTTCTTTGGACACTGGTAAAACAGACCAACCGGTAGCCAGACATTTTTTGGAGGCCAAACGCACAGTTAAAGATTTACGATTACCTTTGACCATGTCCCACACCATAAACGAGGGGGCAACAGGAAAAAGAAATTCCTACAAGTGGAAGTCAAATGGATATTCACACTGTACACCTTATACCCTAAGGGGTTAAATGTGAATATTGACTGGCATTGTTTTCTTTAATTGCATCTCTGTTTCATGGCAAGTTCAATAGCATATTTAGGTATCCTGTCATTCTCGTGACAGAACACGGTTATTAGCAATGTGTGTAATAGCAGTGAGGTACACTGGTTTAATGCTTAGATACTCTGCCCTGGTGATACATATGTATACTTGAATAACAGAATTTATGTTTACCTGATAAATTTCTTTCTCCTACGGTGTGTCCGGTCCACGGCTTCATCCTTACTTGTGGGATATTATCTTCCCCTACAGGAAATGGCAAAGAGAGCACAAAGCAAAAGCTGTCCATATAGCCCCCCCTTTGGCTCCGCCCCCCAGTAATTTGACCGACGGTTAGGAGAAAAAGGAGAAACTATAGGGTGCCGTGGTGACTGTAGTGTACAGAAATAAAAATTTTAAACCTGACTAAAAGCCAGGGCAGGCCGTGGACCGGTCACACCGTAGGAGAAAGAAATTGATCAGGTAAACATAAATTCTGTTTTCTCCTACATTGGTGTGTCCGGTCCACGGCTTCATCCTTACTTGTGGGAACCAATACCAAAGCTTTAAGACACGGATGAAGGGAGGGAACAAGTCAGGTTACCTAAACGGAAGGCACCACAGCTCGCAAAACCTTTCTCCCAAAAACAGCCTCTGAAGAAGCATAAGTATCGAATTTGTAAAATTTGGCAAAAGTATGCAGAGAAGACCAAGTCGCTGCCTTACAGATCTGATCAACAGAAGCCTTGTTCTTGAAGGCCCATGTGGAAGCCACAGCTCTAGTGGAGTGAGCTGTAATTCGTTCAGGAGGCTGCCGTCCGGCAGTCTCATAAGACAATCGGATGATGCTTTTCAGCCAAAAGGAAAGAGAGGTAGCAGTAGCTTTCTGCCCTCTCCTCTTACCAGAATAAACGACAAACAAGGATGAAGTCTGTCTGAAATCCTTTGTTGCTTCTAAATAGAATTTTAAAGCACGGACCACATCTAGGTTGTGTAACAAACGTTCCTTCTTCGAAACTGGATTCGGACACAGAGAAGGAACAACTATTTCCTGGTTAATATTCCTGTTGGAAACCACTTTTGGAAGAAAACCAGGCTTGGTACGTAAAACTACCTTATCTGTATGGAATACCAGATAGGGTGAAGTACACTGCAAAGCAGACAATTCAGAAACTCTTCTAGCAGAAGAAATAGCAACCAAAAACAGAACTTTCCAAGATAGTAACTTAATATCTATGGAATGTAAAGGTTCAAACGGAACCCCTTGAAGAACTGAAAGAACTAAGTTTAGACTCCATGGAGGAGTCATAGGTCTGTAGACAGGCTTGATTCTGACTAACGCCTGTACAAATGCCTGTACATCTGGCACTGCTGCCAGACGTTTGTGCAACAAAACAGACAGAGCAGATATCTGTCCTTTTAGAGAACTCGCTGACAAACCTTTATCCAAACCCTCTTGGAGAAAGGAAAGTATCCTTGGAATTTTAAGTTTACTCCAAGAGTATCCCTTGGATTCGCACCAACAGATATATTTTTGCCATATCTTATGGTAAATTTTCCTAGTCACCATTTTCTGGCTTGAACCAGAGTATCTATAACCGAATCTGAAAACCCACGCTTAGATAAAATCAAGCGTTCAATTTCCAAGCAGTCAGATGCAGAGAGACTAGATTTGGATGTTCGAATGGACCTTGTACTAGAAGATCCTGCCTCAAAGGTAGCTTCCATGGTGGAGCCGATGACATATTCACCAGGTCTGCATACCAAGTCCTGCGTGGCCATGCAGGAGCTATTAGAATCACCGAGGCCTTTTCCTGCTTGATCCTGGCTACAAGCCTGGGAAGGAGAGGGAACGGTGGAAACACATAAGCTAGATTGAACGACCAAGGCGCCACCAATGCATCCACTAGTGTCGCCTTGGGATCCCTGGATCTGGACCCGTAGAGAGGAACCTTGGAGTTCTGACGAGACACCATCAGATCCATATCTGGAATGCCCCATAGTTGAGTTAACTGGGCAAAGACCTCCGGGTGGAGTTCCCACTCCCCCGGATGGAAAGTCTGACGACTCAAATAATCCACCTCCCAGTTGTCTACTCCTGGGATGTGAATTGCAGATAGATGGCAGGAGTGATCCTCCGCCCATTTGATAATCTTGGATACCTCTCTCAACGCCAAGGAACTCTTTGTTCCCCCCTGATGATTGATGTACGATACAGTCGTCATGTTGTCCGACTGAAATCTTATGAATCTGGCCTTCGCTAGTTGAGGCCAAGCCAGGAGCGCATTGAATATCGCTCTCAGTTCCAAAATGTTTATCGGGAGAAGAGACTCTTCCCACGACCATAGACCCTGAGCTTTCAGGGAGTCCCAGACCGCGCCCCAGCCTAAGAGACTGGCGTCGGTCGTGACAATGACCCACTCTGATCTGCGGAAACTCATTCCCTGAGACAGGTGATCCTGAGTCAACCACCAGCGGAGTGAGTCTCTGGTTACCTGGTCTACTTGAATCTGGGGAGACAAGTCTGCATAATCCCCATTCCACTGTTTGAGCATGCACAGTTGCAATGGTCTTAGATGAATTCGAGCAAAAGGAACCACGTCCATTGCTGCAACCATTAATCCTATTACCTCCATGCACTGAGCTATGGAAGGCTGAGGAATAGATTGAAGAACTTGACAAGCGTTTAGAAGCTTTAACTTTCTGACCTCTGTCAGAAAAATCTTCATTTCTACAGAATCTATTATTGTTCCCAGAAAAGGAACCCTTGTGGACGGGGACAGGGAACTCTTTTCTATGTTCACCTTCCACCCGTGAGACCTGAGAAAGGCTAAAACAATGTCTGTATGAGCCCTTGCTTTGGAAAGGGACTACGCTTGGATTCTAGGTAAGGTGCTACAGCAATGCACCTCGGCCTTAGAACCGCTAGAAGGGACCCTAGCACCTTTGTGACAATTCTGGGAGCAGTGGCTAAACCGAATGGAAGAGCCACGAACTGGTAATGTTTGTCCAGAAAGGCGAACCTCAGGAACGGATGATGATCTTTGTGGATAGGAAAATGCAGGTACGCATCCTTTAAGTCCACGGAAGTCATATATTGACCCTCCTGGATTGTTGGTAAAATCATCCGAATGGTTTCCATTTTGAATGATGGAACTCTGAGGAATTTGTTTAGAATTTTTAAATCCAGAATTGGCCTGAAAGTTCCCTCTTTTTTTGGGAACTACAAACAGGTTTGAGTAAAAACCCAGACCTTGTTCCGCTGTTGGAGCTGGGTGTATCACTCCCATCTTTAATAGGTCTCCTACGCAATGTAAGAATGCCTGTCTCTTTATCTGGTCTGAAGATAAGCAAGACATGTGGAACCTTCCCCTTGGAGGAAGTTCCTTGAACTCTAGAAGATACCCCTGAGAGACTATTTCTAGTGCCCAGGGATCCGGAACATCTCTTGCCGAAGCCTGAGCAAAGAGAGAAAGTCTGCCCCCTACTAGATCCGGTCCCGGATCGGGGGCTACCCCTTCATGCTGTCTTGGTAGCAGCAGCAGGCTTCTTGGCCTGTTTACCCTTGTTCCAGCCTTGCAATGGTTTCCATGCTGGTTTAGGCTGGGAAGCGTTACCCTCTTGTCTAGAGCCGGTCCGTTCCTGAAATTGCGAAAGGAACGAAAATTAGATTTGTTCTTAGCCTTGAAAGGCCTATCCTGTGGGAGGGCATGGCTCTTTCCCCCAGTGATGTCTGAAATAATCTCCTTCAATTCTGGCCCGAAAAGGGTCTTACCTTTGAAAGGAATATTAAGCAATTTTGTTTTGGACGACACATCCGCCGACCAAGATTTTAGCCAAAGCGCCCTGCGCGCCACTATTGCAAAACCTGAATTTTTCGCCGCTAATTTTGCCAATTGAAAAGCGGCATCCAAAATAAAGGAATTAGCCAACTTTAGTGCTTCCTCATATGGAGTCTCCTTTTGGAGCGAATTTTCTAGTTCCTCTAACCAAAAAGACGCCGCCGTGGTGACAGGAATAATGCACGAAATTGGTTGAAGAAGGAAACCTTGCTGAACAAATATCTTTTTAAGCAATCCTTCCAATTTTTTATCCATAGGATCTTTGAAAGCGCAACTGTCCTCAATAGGAATAGTTGTGCGCTTGGCTAACGTTGAAACTGCCCCCTCTACCTTAGGGACCATTTGCCATGCGTCCCTTCTGGGGTCGACAATGGGGAACATTTTCTTAAATATAGGAGGTGGAACAAAGGGGACACCTGGCTTCTCCCACTCCTTAGTCACTATGTCCGCCACCCTCTTGGGTATCGGAAAAGCATCAGCGTGCACTGGGACCTCTAAGAATTTGTCCATTTTGCACAACTTCTCTGGAATCACCAAAGAATCACAATCATCAAGAGTAGCTAGCACCTCCTTAAGCAGGGCGCGGAGATGTTCTAGCTTAAATTTAAATGCCACGATATCAGGTTCTGCCTGCTGAGAAATTTTTCCTGAATCAGAAATTTCTCCCTCAGACAGACCCACCCTCACTGCCAACTCAGATTGATGTGAGGGTATAACAGATAAATTATCGTCAGCGCCAACTTGCTCATCCTCTGTATTTAAAACTGAGCAATCACGCTTTCTGGGAAATGCTGGCAGTTTGGACAAAAGATTTGCTATAGAATTATCCATTACTGCTGTTAATTGCTGCATAGTAACAAGCATTGGCGCGCTAGATGTACTAGGTATCGCCTGCGCGGGCAAAACTGGTGTTGACACAGAAGGAGAGGATGATAAGCTATCCCCACTACCTTCATTTGAAGAATCATCTTGGGCAACCTTATTAAATGTGACAGTACTGTCCTTACTTTGTTTGGACGCCATGGCACAATTTGCACATACATTTAAAGGGGGAACCACCTTGGCTTCCATACACACAGAACATATGCTATCTGAAGGTACAGACAGATTTAGGCAGGCTATTAATGCAATAAAAACGATTTTAAACAAAACCGTTACTGTCTCTTTAAATAATAAAAAGAGCACACTTTATTTCTGAATGTTCAAAAAACTATCAAGGAAATATCCGATCTTTATAAAATTTACACCCCAGTGTCTAAATGCTTTGAAAGTATTGCACACCAAATTTCAAGTCTTTAAACCCTTAAATGAGCAAACCGGAGCCAATAGTTCAATTAACCGGTTTAAACACACTACAGTCCACACTACAGTCCCTGCAACAGACTTTGCTGTGGCTTTTATCTTCCTTAGGGGTTATTCACCACAGAAATAAGCCTTCCTGAGTCCGTTTCTCAGCCACAGGACCCTCTCACATGAAGCTGCATGCACTGCTTTTAGAAGTAACTGCGCAACTGAGGCGCGAAAATGAGGCCTCCTCCCTCTGCATACCAGAGTGAAGGGGCCTTTCTGACTAGATTAGGCGTCTAAACAACTGCCAAGCGTAATTAAACGTTCCCAAAAGTGTTTCAAAGTTCACAAAACACTCCAAATGTCATATAAATATGATATAAACAAATCGATTTAGCCCACAATAGTGTCAACCAGCAGAGCCCAATTTATAAGCCTTAATTCTGTTACTGAGTCTAAGAAAATGGCTTACCGATCCCATAAGGGAAAACTAACAGTCTTCTAGCATTACTATGTCTTGTTAGAAAAGAGACTGGTCATACCTGGAGCAGATAAGTCTGCAAACTGTTCCCCCCAACTGAAGTTCTCTGGTTTCAACAGTTCTGTGTGGGAACAGCAATGGATTTTAGTTACTGGTGCTAAAATCATACTCCTCTTTTAACAGAACTCTTCATCACTTTCTGTTGTAGAGTAAATAGTACAAACCGGCACTATTTTAAAATAACAAACTCTTGATAGAAGAAATAAAACTACAACTAACACCACATACTCTTTACCATCCCCGTGGAGATGCTACTTGTTCAGAGCGGCAAAGAGAATGACTGGGGGGCGGAGCCAGAGGGGGGGCTATATTGACAGCTTTTGCTTTGTGCTCTCTTTGCCATTTCCTGTAGGGGAAGAGAATATCCCACAAGTAAGGATGAAGCCGTGGACCGGACACACCAATGTAGGAGAAATATATGTTTTTTAAGGGGTTTTCCTTGACTATTTCACTCCTATATCCTTTTACGTCCGTCATCTCATTGTTTAATAAGTGAATAGCCCCCTACATAGGAATATATATATATATCCATATAGATTTATTGGTTCTATTCATGTACCGTTTGATCCCCCGTATGTATTAGGGCTGTATATGACCTATATATTTATTTATATATAGTTATATATCCATTTGACATATTTTGGCACTTTACTAAGGTCATTATTACCTTTATTTTATTTTTTCTACACATACCTGTTAGGATGATATGCAGGCCCAGATAGAGGCTATTTTGATTATAATAATATATACTCTTTATTGTGTCCCTTTTTGACTAAGCATAATAGTGCTATTATAAGTACTTAACTAACTTGATTGTTCTTTTTTCTCCCATAAGAGATTTACTTTGACATTATTTTGGTTATGCATTTTTCTATTATGGGAGCAATAGTTACTACAACTGCTAGTTGGTGTCAAATCCCATCCACAGACTTCGAGCCTATCAGCAGTCTTTTTAGCGCAAACACCCCTTACAGACCGCATTTGTCTGTGTTTAACCACGATTATGGAAGCGGCTGGTAAACTAGATGCACTCGCAGTTCTCCCAGCACGCTACCTATATATATGCTTTCCCAACATACATCCCCTCTGATACAGGTACTTAGGTTTGTCCATATTGTAGCCTATATTGCAGTTGATTTTATTTTATTTCCTTTCTAACACACACTAAGTATTCACTTTTTAAAAATATAAACGGCCTGAACACTGCACACACCACTTTTGATACTTGAAATTCGAATCAGGCCTCTATGGTTTATTTTTCAATACATAAAGTATGTACTATTTGGGATATAATATGATTAAATTAAGAAAGGATTGATGCCATATTTTTATACCAATGTCACACATATGCTTTTTTCTGTATGGTGCTATTTACACTTATTTTGGAATGTATTTTATGTACTTAATTCACACACCTGTATGTTATTGAGGTTGTGTCTCTAACCACCAATCCGGTGGCTCTGTTTGTGATTGGGTGCACTAATGAGGGGAGGATTTTTTGTCTTTACCTGTGTATAAATCTTTTCATTGTTCACTTTGATTTTGTCTGAGGAAGGTGGGAATACCTCGAAACATATCATCTGATGTTAGAAAAGGGTATATTATGTATAGAATTATTTGATTGGTTATGATACTCACAAGAGCGTGTCATTTCAGCAGTGCCCGATTGTCTATTACGTCACTGAGGGTGTGTGACCAGTTGCAGTGATCGTATTGGTTGAATAGATGTTCAAATGTAGCAGCAGTTTGTTAGTTTATTAAAAGCCTGAGGAAACCATGCTGTGACACGGAGAAACACGTTGCTGTGATTTTATTGATTTTAATAAAACTTTTTACACTTTCTTGCTGCTACATCTATTACTTGCTCGTATCCTGCACTTGCCTGTACCATTGGCTTGCTGTACTCCCTTGCTGCAATTCTTGTCATTCGTGTGGGCGTCAACATTGGACGGATCTCTGGATTCCTGTACTGTTGGATGAGGATCTTTGCTGCAGCTGTGCTGGTGTGAGTCTGCCGGACGACTCTTTGGATCCGGCTTGCTTTTTGTGCACATTCAGTGCTTCATCACATGTGAGTAGGTTTGATTCTCTCCTTTGTTTTCGCTGGATATCACACTGGTCTATCAGACCGAACTAGGCCAGTAGTCTTATCCCGGCGTCGACCGAAATGATAGGGAATATCCCAGAACAGAGAAAGTTTGCAAGATGAGATAAATAGCACTCACCACAGGCAGGGTAGTCTTCAGCGGCAACGGTAAAGCAGTCCAAAGGTAAACCACTAGAATGGTCAGGCAGGCAGGGTTTGGCAACGGTAAAGCAGTCCAAGGGTAAGCCCCTAGAATGGTCAGGCAGGCAGGGTTTGGCAACGGCAAAGCAATACAGAACAATAGGGGTTAATCAAGCAGAGTAGTCAGACAAGCAGAGTTCAGCAACAGTAAATCAATCCAGCAATTTAGGGGTTAATCAGGCAGAGTAGTCAGACAAGCAGAGTTCAGTAGCAGTATATAAATTCAGCAATTTAGGGGTTAATCAGGCAGAGTAGTCAGACAGGCAGGGTTCATCAACAATATATATATGTATCTGTTTTTTTCTATTGTGTCTAGGGTGATTACATAAGCCTGTACACCCTTCACTTGTTCCCAGTTTGATTGAGAGCATGCATTGTTTGGCTGGTTTAGGGACCCAGGTTTTGGAAGGGACCTTGACGTGGTACCTGGGTTTGTCCCATTTGGCCAGATGTGGTAACTAACCCTTCCATTTTTGCTTTTAATCTTAGCTGAGAGCTTGTATGTGAGTTGCATTAATTAATTAGTTTTGTAATTTTCCCTATGGGCCTTGCACCCAGACCTGTCTGGGGTAACTGCCTGTGACGTATGGGCCTTGCACCCAGACCTGTCGGGGTTAACTGCCTGTGACGCTGGGGACAGCACAGCTTCCTGTGAGTGACATTGAGCACCCAGAGCTGAGCATGTGGCAGGGCCAAGGGATGTGTACCCAGTCCAGTCTGAGAGTGCAGTCCCTTTCCGTGTTTTGTATATGTCTAGGGTGATTACATAAGCCTGTGCACCCTTCCCTTGTTCCCAGTTTGTTTGATTGAGAGCATTCATTGTTTGGCTGGTTTAGGGACCCAGGTTTTGGAAAGGACCTTGACATGATACCTGGGCTTGTCTCATTTGACCAGATGCTGTAACTAACCCTTCCATTTTTGTTCTTAATCTTAGCTGAGAGCTTGTAAGTGAGTGCTGGACTTTCTCTGTGTCTTGTAAATGCATGTGTATATTTATCTGTTTATATATCCTCTATATAGGTGGTTTTCAGTTATGTATGTGTTTAAATTTGATATCAATTCATATTAAGTTATCTGTTTAACTTTTATCCGCATTGGGAAGGAGATCCCCAGATATCTGCTTTAACAATAGCTAGCTTTTTCAGTTTCTCTAGTTTGAGGATTATGTGCCATGTAAGCTAAAGTGCAATATTGCACGCTGATAATGTAAGCATGGATTGAGACTTTGTATCTTTAAATAGGGGTGTGTTTTTGTAATTGCTTTTAGCCAATGACCAGCAGAATATGTGAATCAGTACTCTTGAGAAAGCCGGGGCGGGGCGTTCTACCGGTGAAATGCGTTGTCGTTTGTCCTAAACAAGCATCCATAGGAGAGGTGTTGGACTGACGTCAGCTGGATTGTTTGTGCCACAAGCCATGAACTTTAAACGGAACCACCTTAGTCCTCTCTGGAGCTATGTTTTGGGGCTTGTTGATTTTTAATGTCTAGTGAGTACATTACTACTAGCGTGTTGTGCACTTTGTTTTAATAAATACTACCTTGAGTCGAGGATTGCGCTGTCTCCTTTTGTATCTTACAGCTATCCAGTTATTCGTCTGTGGAAGAGGAACCTACGGACCAGTGTACAGCTGCATCCCTTATGTTGTTTTGATCGTCAATTCTATTTTTCTTAGTTTTCTACCATATTAAAAGATACACGTAAGTGATTTAGCTCCACATATTTTTTGTATTTTTATATGTCAGGCTATGACTACGGCTTTTGCTGAAATGCGTAAGCCTTTCTGATACACAGCACTCCTTTTATTCCTCCATGTGGAATCTGTTTTTAAGTATTCAAGAATAAAGGCTGCTTTTATTTACAGACCGAACATTTCTCCCTGTTTTGATTACATTTTGGAGCTACATACACTGCCATATAGACATAGTCCTTTTAAGGGATGTCCCTGCATTTTCCAGCAGGACACCGCCAAACCAGATTCTGCCCAGATTACAAGCGCATGGTTGCATGAGCAGAGAGTGTGGGTAATAGCATGGCCTGCCTGCAGTCCTGACCTGTCTCCCATTGAGAATTGGTGGCACATCATGAAGCGCAAAATATGGCAACGAAAGTCTGTACAGTTGCACAATGGATGAATGGGGGAAATTTCCACTTGCTTAACTTAAGCAACTGGTGTATTCATTGCCTAAATGCTTACTAATTGTTATTAAAAGAAAATGTGATGCTACACAGTGGTAAATAGTCAACTGTCCCAGCTTTTTTTATTTGAGTGTGTTGCAATCAGATTTGAAAGTGTATATTTTAAAAAATACATTAAATTCACAAAGTAAACACATCAAATATGTTTTCAATATAGTACAGGGTGAAGTGAATTTTCAAATGACTTTTTACTTTATTTTTATTTTTTTGCATTTTCCATACTGTCCCAACTAATATATATGAGGTAACATATAGGCCTAATTCCCTTAGTCATTCATCACAATGGGTAAGACCAAGAAAATAGCTGATGTGCGGTAAAAGGTTGTTGAGCTTCACAAAATGGGAAGTGTCTATAGGAAAATAGCAAAAGCATTGAAGATGCTTGTTTCCACCATCAGGGCAATAAATAAGAAGTTCCAGTCAACTGGAAATGTTATGAATTAACCTGGAAGAGAACGTGTCTATATTGTCTCAACGCACTGTGAAGAAGATGGTTTGAGTGGCTAAGATATCTCCAAGGATTACAGCTGGAAAATGGCAGATGTTAGTTGCGTCTTGGGGTCAGAAAGTCTCCAAAACTACAATCCAATATCACCTACATCACCACTAGTTGTTTGGAAGGGTTTCAAGAAAAAGGCCTCTACTCTCATCCAAAAACAAACTCAAGCATCTTCAGTTTGCCAGACACTACTAGAACTTCAAATGGAATTGGGTTCTATGTTCAAATAAAACCAATATAGAGCTTTTTGGCATACTCCAGAGGTGAGTGTGGTGTACACAGAGAGGTAGCCATATGGAAAAGTACCTCATGCCCATGGTTAAATATGGTGGTGGTTCTTTAATATTTTGGGGCTGTTTTTCACCCAGAGTACCGGGACATTTTGTTAGGATCATCCAACGAGTTGCCTCTAAAATGAAATTCAATCTTTATAACGGACAGGCAAATCTTTGTGCACATAATCTTCAGACATGATTAAATGTGGTTGAGTTAAGGGATTTATGACCTTGTTAAGTGTGCAAGATGGAGGCAAATAATAGTTTTTTTCTGTAGCACTGGGAACAGAAGATATAGAATACATTATACATACACAATTATTTATATATAATAAGAAAGTTGTGGACAATGATCTAATGAGTCCAGCTACAGACAGGCTGTACTACTAAAATCCCGTTGGCAATTTTTTTCTGGCAATACCAACATGTTAAGATGAGATTACATTTCTGTTTTCAAACATACATAGGCTTAGACATTTGTAAATGTCCCTAGCACATTAGAAAGCCTGAAGGACAAACTGGAAATGCTCATCTCCCATAGTGTATATGAGAAAGTGATTAGCTGCAGTACCTTAAAAATACAGTTATGCACCCCTGAGGGATACAGTAAATAAATGCTTTTAGAGAATAAAACTGGTTAGTGTCAGAGGTTTCATTTTGAAATTTAATGTGTTCACATACTTGTTCAATATCTAATACCAAAAGCCATAACCCCCTTTAAAAAGGAACCAGAAACAAAATGGCAATAAAACCCAGTTTTGCATTACTGAGGGGAGACCCTATTTTTTATTGCTGAGGCAGAAACATGGAAATTAATAGTGTTGTAAATGTATCTTTCCTAATATTGGCAGATATCAACCTAAACAATGAAATATTCTGTATAGCATATGTGATCTTTATGAAAAACGGTTAAATATAAGAACGTTGAGCAAGATGTCTACACTACCCAATAAGCTGCTTTAAATAGCAAATGATATGCAATATTAGAACAAATGACACTCTACTTATTAACATTGCCATTTAGCATGGAAAGCCCCATGAAAATTTTAGAGTGCAATCCGACAAGAAAAATGCATATGAGGAAAAAAGATAAAAAGTGCCTCCAGTGAGAAAATGTGATGTGTTTTAGAGAGCACAAATAATGGTTGCTTATAAAATTAAAATGTATTCTTAACTGATTAATTATTTTCTTTCTTAGTAGTGAGAGTCCACAAATTCCTATTGTTACATATTGGAATATATCACCTGGCCCACCAGAAGGAGGCAAAGACACCCCAAACAGAGCATTGAACTATCCCTCCTACTTCCCCTACCCTCCCAGTAGTCCAAACCTAGGATAAGGAAAAGTAAAAGATATAAAAGGGGTAAACAGGTGCCAAACAGACTACCGCCACTAAAAGCAATATCCAGGACGGGCTCGTGGAATCTCACCACAAAGAAAGAAAATTATTTATCAGGTAAGAATAAATTTTATTTTCTTTCTAATTGTAGTGAGAGTCCACAAAATTTCTATTCTTACATATGGGAATCTATACCCAAGCTGTGGAGTCAACAAAGAATTTAAGGGTGGGATTAAAGGTAAGGCAGTCCCTAGTTGCTATGCACCACCGCTTTAAGAACCTTTCTTCCAAATTAATCCTCAGCCGAAGCAAAAACATCAAACTAACATTACTGATGTAAAGAAGTCCAGGTAGCAGCCTTGCAGTTCTGTTCAACTAAAGCCTCATTCCTGAAGGCCCAAGACGTAGAATAGGCAGTGATACGAGCCGGAGGCTGTTGACCCACCTCTGCGTAAGTCATGCGAATAAGACTTTCCAGCTAGAAAGGCAAAGAAACAGCAGTGGCCTTTTGACCTTTACGCTTGCCAGAAAACAGTACAAACAGGTATTATGATTGACTACATACCTTGGTAGCATGAAGGTAAAACTTTAATGCTCTAACCACATCCAGGTTGTGTAATAACCTCTTCCTTAGAAGAATTCAGATAAGGACAATGAGACAGAACAACAATTACCTGAGTTATTCGTTAAAACACACCTTGGGTAAAAAATAAAAAAAAACATTTTCATACAAAGTACAGCTTTATCCTGGTGAAACACTGAACAGCAGACAATTCTGAAACTCTTCGTCGCAGGAAAAATAACACCTTCCAAGAAAGTAACTTAAAGGGACAGTCTACAACACAATTTTTATTGTTTTAAAAAACAGAATTTATGTTTACCTGATAAATTACTTTCTCCAACGGTGTGTCCGGTCCACGGCGTCATCCTTACTTGTGGGATATTCTCTTCCCCAACAGGAAATGGCAAAGAGCCCAGCAAAGCTGGTCACATGATCCCTCCTAGGCTCCGCCTTCCCCAGTCATTCGACCGACGTAAAGGAGGAATATTTGCATAGGAGAAATCATATGATACCGTGGTGACTGTAGTTAAAGAAAATAAATCATCAGACCTGATTAAAAAACCAGGGCGGGCCGTGGACCGGACACACCGTTGGAGAAAGTAATTTATCAGGTAAACATAAATTCTGTTTTCTCCAACATAGGTGTGTCCGGTCCACGGCGTCATCCTTACTTGTGGGAACCAATACCAAAGCTTTAGGACACGGATGATGGGAGGGAGCAAATCAGGTCACCTAGATGGAAGGCACCACGGTTTGCAAAACCTTTCTCCCAAAAATAGCCTCAGAAGAAGCAAAAGTATCAAATTTGTAAAATTTGGTAAAAGTGTGCAGTGAAGACCAAGTCGCTGCCTTACATATCTGATCAACAGAAGCCTCGTTCTTAAAGGCCCATGTGGAAGCCACGGCCCTAGTGGAATGAGCTGTGATTCTTTCAGGAGGCTGCCGTCCGGCAGTCTCATAAGCCAATCTGATGATGCTTTTAAGCCAAAAAGATAGAGAGGTAGAAGTTGCTTTTTGACCTCTCCTTTTACCAGAATAAACAACAAACAAGGAAGATGTTTGTCTGAAATCCTTTGTAGCATCTAAATAGAATTTTAGAGCACGGACAACGTCCAAATTGTGTAACAAACGTTCCTTCTATAAAACTGAATTCGGACACAAAGAAGGTACAACTATCTCCTGGTTAATATTTTTGTTGGAAACAACCTTCGGAAGAAAACCAGGCTCAGTACGTAAAACCACCTTATCTGCATGGACCAGATAGGGCGGAGAACACTGCAGAGCAGATAACTCAGAAACTCTTCTAGCGGAAGAAATTGCAACCTAAAACAAAACTTTCCAAGATAATAACTTAATATCTACGGAATGTAAGGGTTCAAACGGAACCCCTTGAAGAACTGAAAGAACTAGATTAAGACTCCAGGGAGGAGTCAAAGGTCTGTAAACAGGCTGGATTCTAACCAGAGCCTGAATAAACGCTGAAACGTCTGGCACAGCTGCCAGCCTTTTGTGAAGTAAAACAGATAAAGCAGAGATCTGTCCCTTCAGAGAACTCGCAGAAAATCCTTTCTACAAACCTTCTTGTAGAAAGGAAAGAATCTTAGGAATTTTTATCTTGTTCCATGGGAATCCTTTAGATTCACACCAACAGATATATTTTTTCCATATATTATGGTAAATTTTTCTAGTTACAGGCTTTCTAGCCTGAATAAGAGTATCTATTACAGAATCTGAAAACCCACGCTTTGATAAAATCAAGCGTTCAAACTCCAAGCAGTCAGTTGGAGGAAAACCAGATTCAGATGTTCGAATGGACCCTGAATAAGAAGGTCCTGTCTCAAAGGTAGCTTCCATGGTGGAGCCGATGACACATTCACCAGGTCTGCATACCAAGTCCTGCGTGGCCACACAGGAACTATCAAGGTCACCGAAGCCCTCTCCAGATTGATCCTGGCTACCAGCCTGGGAATGAGAGGAAACGGTGGGAATACATAAGCTAGGTTGAAGATCCAAGGTGCTACTATTGTATCCAATAGAGTCGCCTTGGGATCCCTGGATTTGGACCCGTAACAAGGGACCATGAAGTTCTGACGAGAGGCCATCAGAACCATGTCTGGAATGCCCCATAATTGAGTTATTTGGGCAAAGATTTCCAGATGGAGTTCCCACTCCCCCGGATGCTCCTCCATCGCCAGGGAACTCCTTGTTACCCCCTGATGGTTGATATATGTAACAGTCGTCATGATGTCTGATTGAAACCTTATGAATTTGGCCTTTGCTAGTCGAGGCCAAGCCTTGAGAGCATCGCATATCGCTCTCAGTTCCATTATGTTTATCAGGAGAAGAGAGTCTTCCCGAAAACAAAGACCCTGAGTTTTCAGGGGTTCCCAGACCGCGCCCCAGCCCACCAGACTGGCGTCGGTCGTGACAATGACCTATTCTGGTCTGCGGAAGCTCATTCCCTGTGACAGGTTGTCCAGGGTCAGCCACCAACGGAGTGAATCTCTGGTTATTTGATCTACTTGTATCGTCGGAGACAAGTCTGTATAATCCCCATTCCACTGTCTGAGCATGCACAGGTGCAATGGTCTTAGATGAATTCGTGCAAAAGGAACTATGTCCATTGCCGCAACCATCAAACCTATTACTTCCATGGACTGCGCTATGGAAGGAAGAAGAACAGAATGAAGTACCTGACAAGAGCTTAGAAGTTTTGATTTTCTGGCCTCTGTCAGAAAAACCTTCATTTCTAAGGAAACTATTATTGTTCCCAGGAAGGGAACTCTTGTTGACGGGGACAGAGAACTTTTTTCTATGTTCACTTTCCACCTGTGAGATCTGAGAAAGGCTAGGACAATGTCCGTATGAGCCCTTGCTTTTGACAGAGACGACACTTGATCAGGATGTCGTCCAAGTAAGGTACTACTGCAATGCCCCTTGGTCTTAGCACCGCTAGAAGGGACCCTAGTACCCTTGTGAAAATCCTTGGAGCAGTGGCTAATCCGAATGGAAGTGCCACAGGTAATGCTTGTCCGGAAAGGCGAACCTTAGGAACCGAAAATGTTCCTTGTGGATAGGAATACGTAGGTACGCATCCTTTAAGTCCACCGTGGTCATGAATTGACCTTCCTGGATGGTAGGAAGGATCGTTCGAATGGTTTCCATTTTGAATGATGAAACCCTTAGAAACTTGTTTAGAATCTTGAGATCTAAAATAGGTCTGAATGTTCCCTCTTTTTTGGGAATTATGAACAGGTTGGAGTAAAAACCCATCCCTTGTTCTCCTAATGGAACAGGATGAATCACTCCCATGCTTAACAGGTCTTCTACACAGTGTAAGAATGCCTGTTCGAAGATAATTGAGACCCGTGGAACCTTCCCCTTGGGGGTAGTTCCCTGAATTCCAGGAGATAACCTTGAGAAACTATTTCTAGCGCCCAAGGATCCTGAACATCTCTTGCCCCAGCCTGAGCAAAGAGAGAAGGTCTGCCCCCCACCAGATCCTTCCCAGATCGGGGGCCAACACTTCATGCTGTTTTGGTAGCAGTGGCAGGTGACTTGGCCTGCTTACCCTAGTTCCAGCCTTGTATCAGCCTCCAGGCTG
This sequence comes from Bombina bombina, assembly GCF_027579735.1. Taxonomy (NCBI): domain Eukaryota; kingdom Metazoa; phylum Chordata; class Amphibia; order Anura; family Bombinatoridae; genus Bombina; species Bombina bombina. The sequence goes on from NC_069499.1 coordinate 545,764,366, forward strand.
GCTTGGTTTGAGAAGTATTACCCTCTTGCTTAGAGGGTGTAGAATTTTAGGCTGGTCCGTTTCTGCGAAAGGGACGAAAATTTGGCTTCTTTTTAGCCTTAAAAGACCTATCCAGAGGAAGGGCGTGGCCCTTTCCCCCCAGTGATGTCTGAAATAATCTCTTTCAAGTCAGGGCCAAACAGTGTTTTACCCTTGAAAGGGATGTTAAGCAAAAGCGCTCTGCGCGCCACGATAGCAAACCCTGAATTATTCGCCGCTAATCTAGCTAATTGCAAAGCGGCATCTAAAATAAAAAAGAGTTAGCCAATTTAAGAGCTTGAACTCTGTCCAAAACCTCCTCGTACGAAGATTCTTTATTGAGCGACTTTTCTAGTTCTTCGAACCAAAAACACGCAGCTGTAGTGACAGGAACAATGCATGAAATTGGTTGTAGAAGGTAACCTTGCTGAACAAACATCTTTTTAAGCAAACCCTCTAACCTTCAATCCATAGGATCTTGAAAGCACAACTATCTTCTATAGGAATAGAAGTGCGTTTGTCTAGAGTAGAAACCGCCCCCTCGACCTTGGGGACTGTATGCTATAAGTCCTTTCTGGGGTCGACTATAGGAACTAATTTCTTAAATATAGGGGGAGGACAAAAGGTATGCCGGGACTTTCCCACTCCTTATTTACTATGTCCGCCACCCGCTTGGGTATAGGAAAAACATCGGGGGGCACCGGAACCTCTAGGAACTTGTCCATCTTACCTAATTTCTCTGGAATGACCAAATTGTCACAATCATCCAGAGTAGATAATACCTCCTTAAGTAGTGCGTGGAGATGTTGAAATTTAAATTTAAAAGTTACAATATCAGGTTCTGCTTGTTGAGAAATTTTCCCTGAATCTGAAATTTCTCCCTCAGACAAAACCTCCCTCCTGGCCCCTTCAGATAGGTGTGAGGGTATGTCAGAACAGATATCATCAGCGTCCTCTTGCTCTTCAGTGTTTAAAACAGAGCAATCACGCTTTCTCTGATAAGTAGGCATTTTGGAAAAAAAGCATGCAATAGAATTATCCATTACAGCCATTAATTGTTGTATGGTAATAAGTATTGGCGCACTAGATGTACTAGGGGCCTCTTGTGTGGGCAAAACTGGTGTAGACACAGAAGGGGATGATGCAGTACCATGCTTACTCCCCTCATTAGAGGAATCATCTTGGGCAATATCATATCTATGGCATTATTATCCCTACTTTGTTTGGACATTATGACACAAATATATCACATATATTTAAATGGAGAGACACATTGGCTTTCATACATATAGAACATCGTTATCTGATGGTTCAGACATGTTAAACAGGCTTAAACTTGTCAACAAAGCACAAAAAACGTTTTACAATAAAACCGTTACTGTCCCTTTAAATTTCAAACTGAACACACTTTATTACTGAATATGTGAAAAAGTATGAAGGAATTGTTCAAATTTCACCAAAATTTCACCACAGTAACTTAAAGCCTTAAAAGTATTGCACACCAAATTTGAAAGCTTTAACCCTTAAAATAACGGAACCGAACCCCTATACAGTCCCAGGTATCTGCTTTGCTGAGACCCAACCAAGCCCAGAGGGGAATACGATACCAAATGATGCCTTCTAAAAGCTTTTTCAGTGGTTCTTAGCTCCTCACACATGCATCTGCATGCCATGCTTTCCAAAAAACAACTGCGCATTAGAGGCGCGAAAATGAGGCTCTGTCTATGACTAGAAAAGGCCCCCAGTGAAAAAGGTGTCCAATACAGTGCCTGCCGTTTTTATTAAAACAATCCCTAAGATTTAACAACTATTAAAAGTAATAATCTGCCAAATATATTTAGTAAAGTAATCGTTTTAGCCCAGAAAAATGTCTACCAGTTTTTTAAGCCCTAATGAAGCCCTTTATTCTTTTACTTAAACTAAGAAAATGGCTTACCGGTTCCCATAGGGAAAATGACAGCTTCCAGCATTACCGAGTCTTGTTAGAAATGTGTCATACCTCAAGCAGCAAAAGTCTGCTCACTGTTTCCCCCAACTGAAGTTAATTCCTCTCAACAGTCCTGTGTGGAAACAGCCATCGATTTTAGTAACGGTTGCTAAAATCATTTTCCTCTTACAAACAGAAATCTTCATCTCTTTCCTGTTTCAGAGTAAATAGTACATACCAGCACTATTTTAAAATAACAAACTCTTGATTGAAGAATAAAAACTACATTTAAACACCAAAAAACTCTAAGCCATCTCCGTGGAGATGTTGCCTGTACAACGGCAAAGAGAATGACTGGGGAAGGCGGAGCCTAGGAGGGATCATGTGACCAGCTTTGCTGGGCTCTTTGCCATTTCCTGTTGGGGAAGAGAATATCCCACAAGTAAGGATGACGCCGTGGACCGGACACACCTATGTTGGAGAAACAAAATTTATGCTTACCTGATAAATTTCTTTCTTTTGCGATGTACCGAGTCCACGGATTCATCCTAACTTGTGGGATATTGTGCTTCCTGACAGGAAGTAGCAAAGAGAGCACCACAGCAGAGCTGTCTATATAGCTCCCCCTTTAACTCCACCCCCCAGTCATTCTCTTTGCTGGCTCTAAGCAGGAAGGGTAAAGAGAAGAGGTGTTAAACTGTTAGTTTTTATTTTATCTTCAATCAAGAGTTTATTATTTTTAAATGGTGCAGAGGTGACTGAAGTTTACATAAAAAATACTATCTGTCTTGAATAGACAGGGCGGGCCGTGGACTCGGTACATCGCAAAAGAAAGAAATTTATCAGGTAAGCATAAATTTTGTTTTCTTTTGCAAGATGTACTGAGTCCACAGATTCATCCTAACTTGTGGGATACCAATACCAAAGCTTTAGGACACGGATGAAGGGAGGGACAAGACAGGAACCCAAACACCACTGCTTGCAAAACCTTTCTCCCAAAAATAGCCTCCAAAGAAGCAAAAAGTATCACATTTGTAAAATTTGGAAAAGGTATGAAGCGAAGACCAAGTCGCAGCCTTACAAATCTGTTCATCATTTTTAAAAGCCCATGTGGAAGCCACCGCTCTAGTGGAGTGAGCTGTAATTCTTTCAGGAGGCTGCTGTCCAGCAGTCTCATAAGCCAAACGGATGATGCTTTTCAGCCAAAAGGAAAGAGGTAGCCGTAGCCTTTTGACCTCCACGCTTTCCAGCATAGACAACAAACAAAGAAGAAGATTGGCGAAAACTTAAAGGCACGTCCAAGTTGTGGAACAGACGTTCCTTCTTTGAAGAAGGATTAGGACTAGGACACAGGGATGGAACAACAATTTCCTGATTGATATTCCTGTTAGAAACAACCTTAGGGAGGAACCCAGGTTTGGTACGCAAAACCACCTTAACAGCTTATCAGCATGGAAAACAAGATAAGGCGAGTCGCATTGTAAAGCAGATAGCTCAGAAACTCTTCGAGCTGAAGAAATAGCATCTAGAAAAAGAACTTTCCAAGATAGAAGCTTAATATCTATGGAATGCATGGGTTCAAACGGAACCCCCTGAAGAACATTAATAACTAAATTTAAACTCCATGGCGAAGCAACAGGTTTAAACACAGGCTTGATTCTAACTAAAGCCTGACAGAACGACTGAACGTCTGGAACATCTGCCAGACGCTTATGCAGTAGAATTGATAAAGCAGATATCTATCCCTTTAAGGAACTAGCTGATAGCCCCTTCTCCAATCCTTCTTGGAGAAAGAACAAAATCCTAGGAATCCTGACCTTACTTCATGAGTAGCCCTTGGATTTGCACCAAAAAAGATATTTACGCCATATCTTATGATAGATTTTCCTGGTGACAGGCTTTCGAGCCTGAATCAAGGTATCTATGACCGACTCAGAGAAACCCCGCTTTGATAAAATCAAGCGTTCAATCTCCAAGCAGTCAGTCGCAGAGAAATTAGATTTAGATGCTGGAACGGACCTTGAATCAGAAGGTCCCGTCGCAGTGGCAGAGTCCATGGTGGTAGAGATGACATGTCCACTAGGTCTGCATACCAAGTCCTGCATGGCCACGCAGGTGCTATCAAAATCACCGAACGGGGAAGGAGAGGAAACGGTGGAAACACATAAGCCAGGTTGAACGACCAGGGTACTGCTAGAGCATCTATCAGTACTGCCTGATGATCCCTGGACCTGGATCCGTAACAAGGAAGTTTGGCGTTCTGACGAGACGCCATCAGATCCAATTCTGGTGTGCCCCATAGCTGAACCATCTGAGCAAACACCTCCGGATGGAGCTCCCACTCCCCCGGATGAAAAGTCTGACAACTTAGAAAATCTGCCTCCCAGTTCTCTACCCCTGGGATATAGATCGCTGATAGATGGCAAGAATGAGTCTCTGCCCATCGGATTATCCTGGAAACTTCTATCATCGCCAAGGAACTCCTTGTTCCCCCCTGATGATTGATATAAGCTACAGTCGTGATGTTATCCGACTGAAACCTGATGAATCCGGCCGAAGCCAGCTGAGGCCACGCCTGAAGAGCATTGAATATCGCTCTTAATTCCAGAATATTTATCGGTAGGAGGGCCTCCTCCTGAGTCCACAAACCCTGTGCTTTCAGGGAATTCCAGACTGCACCCCAGCCCAGTAGGCTGGCGTCCGTCGTCACCATGACCCACACTGGCGAGGGAGTAACCTTCCTTTATCAGAAATCTCTCCCTCAGATAGCAAATCCCTCATCCCTACCTCAGAACATCGTGAGGGAGTATCGGATACGGCAACTAAAGCGTCAGAAGGCTCAGCATGTGTTCTTAACCAGAGCTACTGCGCTTCCCTTGCAACCCTGGCAGTTTAGATAAAACCTCTGTAAGGGTAGTATTCATAACTGAGGCCATATCTTGCAAGGTGAAAGAATTAGACGCACTAGAAGTACTTGGCGTCGCTTGTGCGGGCGTTACTGGTTGTGACACTTGGGGAGAACAAGATTTCCTTCTGTCTGAGAATCATCCATTGCCAAACTCAAAATATGCTGTCTGCAAGTTATAGACATATCAGTACAAGTGGGACACATTCTAAGAGGGGGTTCCACAAAGGCTTCTAAACGAATTGAGCAATGAGTTTCCTCAATGTCAGACATGTTGAACAGGCTAGTAATGAGACAAGCAAGCTTGGAAAACACTTTAATGAAAAAAACACAATTTTCAAAAACGGTACAGTGCCTTTAAGAGAAAAAAAGGCATACACAAACAGCAAAACAGGTTAAAATAGCTTAAATTTTTCTGAAATTTTAACAGTGTACCTACTAAGCTTTAGGAGGATTGCACCCCAAGTAAATAAGCAATACACCCCCAATTAACAAAACCGGATTAAAAAATGTCTAAAACCGGTTTAAACCCCTATTAGCACCTTGCCACAGCTCCGCGGTGGCCCTACCTACCCTCAGGGAACGATAAAATGATGTTAAAGCTTCGATTAGGCCCTCAGGATGAATATCAGGACCTCAGGAGAAGTTGCTTGCCAGTACAACTAAATGCGCAACAGAGGCGCGAAAATAGGCCCCGCCCACCACACTCGATGTGGCTGGGGCCTACCCAAATCCAAAAAAACCTTGCCTGAAAGCCATGTGGGTTATAATAACCCCAATATAATGCAAATGTCCCTCAATAAAGAACGTTACTCCCAGAACACCCAAACGTTTGTCTTCCAATCTCTCATACAAACTGAGTGCCCAAAAATAAACAAAAACATAATTTATGCTTACCTGATAAATTCCTTTCTTCTGTTGTGTGATCAGTCCACGGGTCATCATTACTTCTGGGATATAACTCCTCCCCAACAGGAAATGCAAGAGGATTCACCCAGCAGAGCTGCATATAGCTCCTCCCCTCTACGTCACTCCCAGTCATTCGACCAAGAATCAACGAGAAAGGAGAAACCAAGGGTGAAGTGGTGACTGGAGTATAATTTAAAAGATATTTACCTGCCTTAAAAAACAGGGCGGGCCGTGGACTGATCACACAACAGAAGAAAGGAATTTATCAGGTAAGCATAAATTATGTTTTCTTCTGTTATGTGTGATCAGTCCACGGGTCATCATTACTTCTGGGATACCAATACCAAAGCAAAAGTACACGGATGACGGGAGGGATAGGCAGGCTCATTATACAGAAGGAACCACTGCCTGAAGAACCTTTCTCCCAAAAATAGCCTCCGAAGAAGCAAAAGTGTCAAATTTGTAAAATTTGGAAAAAGTATGAAGCGAAGACCAAGTTGCAGCCTTGCAAATCTGTTCAACAGAGGCCTCATTCTTAAAGGCCCAAGTGGAAGCCACAGCTCTAGTAGAATGAGCTGTAATTCTTTCAGGAGGCTGCTGTCCAGCAGTCTCATAGGCTAAACGAAAGAGAGAGGTAGCCGAAGCCTTATGACCTCTCCTCTGACCAGAGTACACGACAAACAGGGAAGACGTTTGTCGAAAATCCTTAGTTGCCTGCAAGTAGAACTTGAGGGCACGAACTACATCCAGATTGTGTAGAAGACGTTCCTTCTTTGAAGAAGGATTTGGGCATAAAGAAGGAACAACAATCTCTTGATTGATGTTCCTGTTAGTGACTACCTTAGGTAAGAACCCAGGTTTAGTACGCAGAACTACCTTATCTGAATGAAAAATCAAATAAGGAGAATCACAATGTAAAGCTGATAACTCAGAGACTCTCCGAGCCGAAGAAATAGCCATTAAAAATAACACTTTCCAAGATAACAACTTTATATCAATGGAATGAAGGGGTTCAAACGGAACTCCTTGTAGAACGTTAAGAACAAGGTTTAAACTCCATGGCGGAGCAACAGTTTTAAACACAGGCTTGATTCTAGCTAAAGCCTGACAAAAGGCCTGGACGTCTGGATTTTCTGACAGACGCCTGTGCAACAAGATGGACAGAGCTGAGATCTGTCCCTTTAATGAACTAGCCGATAAACCCTTTTCTAAACCTTCTTGTAGAAAGGACAATATCCTAGGAATCCTAACCTTACTCCAGGAGTAACCTTTGGATTCGCTCCAGTATAGGTATTTACGCCATATCTTATGGTAAATCCTTCTGGTAACAGGCTTCCTAGCCTGTATCAGGGTATCAATAACCGACTCAGAAAAACCACGTTTTGATAAAATCAAGCGTTCAATTTCCAAGCAGTCAGCTTCAGAGAAGTTAGATTTTGATGTTTGAATGGACCCTGTATCAGAAGGTCCTGTCTTAGAGGTAGAGACCAAGGCGGACAGGATGACATGTCCACTAGATCTGCATACCAAGTCCTGCGTGGCCATGCAGGCGCTATTAGAATCACTGATGCTCTCTCCTGTTTGATTTTGGCAATCAATCGAGGAAGCAGCGGGAAGGGTGGAAACACATAAGCCATCCCGAAGTTCCAAGGTGCTGTCAAAGCATCTATCAGAACCGCTCCCGGATCCCTGGATCTGGACCCGTAGCGAGGAAGTTTGGCGTTCTGGCGAGACGCCATGAGATCTATCTCTGGTTTGCCCCAACGTCGAAGTATTTGGGCAAAGACCTCCGGATGAAGTTCCCACTCCCCCGGATGAAAAGTCTGGCGACTCAAGAAATCCGCCTCCCAGTTCTCCACTCCCGGGATGTGGATTGCTGACAGGTGGCAAGAGTGAGACTCTGCCCAGCGAATTATCTTTGATACTTCCATCATTGCTAGGGAGCTTCTTGTCCCTCCTTGATGGTTGATGTAAGCTACAGTCGTGATGTTGTCCGACTGAAACCTGATGAACCCCCGAGTTTTTAACTGGGGCCAAGCCAGAAGGGCATTGAGAACTGCTCTCAATTCCAGAATGTTTATTGGCAGGAGACTTACCTCCTGATTCCATTGTCCCTGAGCCTTCAGAGAATTCCAGACAGCGCCCCAACCTAGTAGGCTGGCGTCTGTTGTTACAATTGTCCAGTCCGGCCTGCTGAATGGCATCCCCCTGGACAGATGTGGCCGAGAAAGCCACCATAGAAGAGAGTTTCTGGTCTCTTGATCCAGATTCAGAGTAGGGGACAAGTCTGAGTAATCCCCATTCCACTGACTCAGCATGCACAATTGCAGCGGTCTGAGATGTAGGCGTGCAAAGGGTACTATGTCCATTGCTGCTACCATTAAGCCGATCACCTCCATGCATTGAGCTACTGACGGGAGTTGAATGGAATGAAGGACACGGCATGCATTTAGAAGCTTTGTTAATCTGTCTTCTGTCAGATAAATCTTCATTTCTACAGAATCTATAAGAGTCCCCAAGAATGGAACTCTTGTGAGAGGAAAGAGAGAACTCTTCTTTTCGTTCACTTTCCATCCATGCGACCTTAGAAATGCCAGAACTAACTCTGTATGAGACTTGGCAGTTTGAAAGCTTGAAGCTTGTATCAGAATGTCGTCTAGGTACGGAGCTACCGAAATTCCTCGCGGTCTTAGTACCGCCAGAAGGGCACCCAGAACCTTTGTGAAGATTCTTGGAGCCGTAGCCAATCCGAATGGAAGAGCTACAAACTGGTAATGCCTGTCTAAGAAGGCAAACCTTAGATACCGGTAATGATCTTTGTGAATCGGTATGTGAAGGTAAGCATCCTTTAAATCCACTGTGGTCATGTACTGACCCTTTTGGATCATGGGTAAGATTGTCCGAATAGTTTCCATTTTGAACGATGGAACTCTTAGGAATTTGTTTAGGATCTTTAAATCCAAAATTGGCCTGAAAGTTCCCTCTTTTTTGGGAACCACAAACAGGTTTGAGTAAAACCCTTGTCCTTGTTCCGACCGCGGAACCGGATGGATCACTCCCATTAATAACAGATCTTGTACACAGCGTAGAAACGCTTCTTTCTTTATCTGGTTTGTTGACAACCTTGACAGATGAAATCTCCCTCTTGGGGGAGAAAATTTGAAGTCTAGAAGGTATCCCTGAGATATGATCTCTAGCGCCCAGGGATCCTGAACATCTCTTGCCCAAGCCTGGGCGAAGAGAGAGAGTCTGCCCCCCACTAGATCCGGTCCCGGATCGGGGGCCCTCGATTCATGCTGTCTTAGGGGCAGCAGCAGGTTTCCTGGCCTGCTTGCCCTTGTTCCAGGACTGGTTAGGTTTCCAGCCTTGTCTGTAACGAGCAACAGCTCCTTCCTTTGGTGCAGTGGAAGTTGGTGCTGCTCCTGCTTTGAAATTCCGAAAGGGACGAAAATTAGACTGTCTAGCCTTAGCTTTGGCTTTGTCTTGAGGCAGGGCGTGGCCCTTACCTCCTGTAATGTCAGCGATAATTTCTTTCAAACCGGGCCCAAATAAAGTTTGCCCCTTGAAAGGTATATTAAGTAATTTGGACTTAGAAGTTACATCAGCTGACCAGGATTTTAGCCACAGCACCCTACGTGCCTGAATGGCGAATCCTGAGTTCTTAGCCGTAAGTTTGGTTAAATGTACTACGGCCTCCGAAATGAATGAATTAGCTAGTTTAAGGACTCTAAGCCTGTCCGTAATGTCGTCCAGCGTAGCTGAACTAAGGTTCTCTTCCAGAGACTCAATCCAAAATGCTGCCGCAGCCGTAATCGGCGCGATGCATGCAAGGGGTTGCAATATAAAACCTTGTTGAACAAACATTTTCTTAAGGTATCCCTCTAATTTTTTATCCATTGGATCTGAAAAAGCACAGCTATCCTCCACCGGGATAGTGGTACGCTTAGCTAAAGTAGAAACTGCTCCCTCCACCTTAGGGACCGTTTGCCATAAGTCCCGTGTGGTGGCGTCTATTGGAAACATCTTTCTAAATATTGGAGGGGGTGAGAACGGCACACCGGGTCTATCCCACTCCTTAGTAACAATTTCAGTTAGTCTCTTAGGTATAGGAAAAACGTCAGTACTCGCCGGTACCGCAAAGTATTTATCCAACCTACACAATTTCTCTGGTATTGCAACAGTGTTACAATCATTAAGAGCCGCTAAAACCTCCCCTAGTAATACACGGAGGTTCTCCAACTTAAATTTAAAATTTGAAATATCTGAATCCAATCTGTTTGGATCAGAACCGTCACCCACAGAATGAAGCTCTCCGTCCTGATGCTCTGCAAGCTGTGACGCAGTATCAGACATAGCTCTAGTATTATCAGCGCACTCTGTTCTCACCCCAGAGTGATCACGCTTGCCTCTTAGTTCTGGTAATTTAGCCAAAACTTCAGTCATAACAGTAGCCATATCTTGTAATGTTATCTGTAATGGCCGCCCAGATGTACTAGGCGCCACAATATCACGCACCTCCCGGGCGGGAGATGCAGGTACTGACACGTGAGGCGAGTTAGTCGGCATAACTCTCCCCTCGCTGTTTGGTGAAATTTGTTCAATTTGTACAGATTGGCTTTTATTTAAAGTAGCATCAATACAGTTAGTACATAAATTTCTATTGGGCTCCACCTTGGCATTGGAACAAATGACACAGGTATCTTCCTCTGAATCAGACATGTTTAACACACTAGCAAATAAACTTGCAACTTGGTTACAATCTTATTTAACAAAAACGTACTGTGCCTCAAAGAAGCACTAAACGATTAAATGACAGTTGAAATAATGAACTGAAAAAACAGTTATAGCATCAATCCTTGAAAACAACACAACTTTTAGCAAAGGTTTGTTCCCATTAGTAAAGTAACAATAATTAAATTTGAAACATAAAAATTACAGAGCAACGTTTTTAATCACAGTCAATATATAAGTCTCACAGCTCTGCTGAGAGAATCTACCTCCCTCCAAGGAAGTTTGAAGACCCCTGAGTTCTGTTAGAGATGAACCGGATCATGCAGGAAATACAAGAGTAACTGACTGGAAATTTTTGATGCGTAGCAAAGAGCGCCAAAAACGGCCCCTCCCCCTCACACACAGCAGTGAGAGAGAAACGAAACTGTCACAATTAAAACAAGCAACTGCCAAGTGGAAAAATAATGCCCAAACATTTATTCACTCAGTACCTCAGAAAATGCAAACGATTCTACATTCCAGCAAAAACGTTTAACATAATAAATACCTATTAAAAGGTTTAATGTACTTTTTACAGAGTAATTCCAGTGAAGTACCATCCCCAGAATACTGAAGTGTAGAGTATACATACATGTCATTATAACGGTATGGCAGGATTTTCTCATCAATTCCATTCAGAAAATAAAAACTGCTACATACCTCAATGCAGATTCATCTGCCCGCTGTCCCCTGATCTGAAGCTTTTACCTCCCTCAGATGGCCGAGAAACAGCAATATGATCTTAACTACTCCGGTTAAAATCATAGTAAAAACTCTGGTAGATTCTTCTTCAAACTCTGCCAGAGAGGCAATAACACGCTCCGGTGCTATTGTAAAATAACAAACTTTTGATTGAAGTTATAAAAACTAAGTATAATCACCATAGTCCTCTCACACATCCTATCTAGTCGTTGGGTGCAAGAGAATGACTGGGAGTGACGTAGAGGGGAGGAGCTATATGCAGCTCTGCTGGGTGAATCCTCTTGCATTTCCTGTTGGGGAGGAGTTATATCCCAGAAGTAATGATGACCCGTGGACTGATCACACATAACAGAAGAAATAAGCCCTTTATGCAAACTAGTAAAACCTCTTAACGCTAGGATTACTGCTTACCCTTCCCCTAAAGGGGATACTGTCAGCCTTTCTGAGTTAACACAGTCTCTGCAGAAAAATGACTGAACATACCTCATTGCTGTATAGCAAGAACAGTTCCTCACACTGAAGTTTTCCTGTACTCCTCAGCTTCTGTGGGAACAGCAGTGGATCTTAGTTACAAATGCTAAGATCATCATCCTCCAGGCAGAAATCTTCATCTATGTCCTGCCTGAGAGTAAATAGTACAACACCGGTACCATTTAAAAATAATAAACTCTTGATTGAAGATAAAATAAAAACTAACAGTTTAACACCTCTTCTCTTTACCCTTCCTGCTTAGAGCCAGCAAAGAGAATGACTGGGGGTCGGAGTTAAGGGGGGAGCTATATAGACAGCTCTGCTGTGGTGCTCTCTTTGCTACTTCCTGTCAGGAAGGACAAAATCCCACAAGTTAGGATGAATCCGTGGACTCTGTACATCTTGCAAAAGAAATATAGATAATTCCTTTATTACCCATTCCCCAGTTTTGCATAACCAACAGTTATATTAATGTACATTTTACCTCTGTGATTAACTTATATCTAAGCATCTTCTTTCTGACAGACCCCTGATCACATGACTGTGACTATTTTCTATCTATTGACTTGCATTTAGTATTGTGCTGTGCTAAATCTTAAATAATTTATCTAGCGTGAACACAATGTTATTTATATCGCCCACATGAACTAGCAGTCTTCTGTTGTGAAAAGCAAATACAAAATCATGTGATTAAGAGGCTGTCTATAAAGCCTTTGAAACAGGCAGAAATTTAGAGGTTTAAATGTTATTAAAGGGACAGTCAACACCAGAATTTTTGTTGTTTAAAAAGACGGATAATCCCTTTATTACACATTCCCCAGTTTTGCATAACCAACACAGTTAAAATAATACACGTTTTACCTCTGTAATTACCTTGTATTTATGCCTATGCAAATTGACCCCTTATTTTAGTTTTTTTGACAGACTTGCATTTTAGCCAATCAGTGCTCACTCCTAGGTAACTTCACGTGCATGAGCTCAATGTCATCTATATGAAACACATGAACTAACACCCTCTAGTGGTGAAAAACTACCAAAACGCATTCAAATTAGAGGCGGCCTTTAAGATCTAAGAAATTAGCATATGAACTTCCTAGGTTTAGCTTTCAACTAAGAATAGCAAGAGAACAAAGCAAAATTGGTGATAAAAGTAAATTGGAAAGTTGTTTAAAATGACATGCCCTATCTGAATCATGTAAGTTTATTTTGGACTTGACGGTCCCTTTAAATATATTAATCTAACATTTTGGTTGAGCAAAGCTGGGGAATGGGTAGTAAAGGCATTATCTATCTTTTTAAACAATAACAATTTTAGTGTAGACTCTCCCTTTAAAGGGACAGTCTAGTCAGAATTAAACTTTCATGATTCAGATAGGGCATGTAATTTTTAACACCTTATAAATTTACTTTTATCATCAAATTTGCTTTGTTCTTTTGGTATTCTTAGTTAAAAGCTAAAACTAGGTAGGCTCATCTGCTAATTTCTAAACCCTTGTCCTCTTATCTTAATGCATTTTGACAGTTTTTTGCAACTAGAGGGCGTTAGTTCACGTGTGCCATATAGATAACATTGTCCTCACGCCCATGGAGTTACCTAGGAGTCAGCACTGCTTGGCAAGTCTGTCAAAAGAACTAAAATAACAATTTATGCTTACCTGATAAATTTATTTATCTTGTAGTGTATCCAGTCCACGGATCATCCATTACTTGTGGGATATATTCCCTTCCCAACAGGAAGTTGAAAGAGGATCACCCACAGCAGAGCTGCTATATAGCTCCTCCCCTCACATGTCATATCCAGTCATTCGACCGAAACAAGACAAGAAAGGAGAAACCATAGGGTGCAGTGGTGACTGTAGTTTAATTAAAAATTTAGACCTGCCTTAAAAAGACAGGGCGGGCCGTGGACTGGATACACTACAAGAGAAATAAATTTATCAGGTAAGCATAAATTATGTTTTCTCTTGTTAAGTGTATCCAGTCCACGGATCATCCATTACTTGTGGGATACCAATACCAAAGCTTAAGTACACGGATGATGGGAGGGACAAGGCAGGAACTTAAACGGAAGGAACCACTGCCTGTAGAACCTTTCTCCCAAAAACAGCCTCCAAAGAAGCAAAAGTGTCAAATTTGTAAAATTTTGAAAAACTGTGAAGCGAAGACCAAGTCGCAGCCTTGCAAATCTGTTCAACAGAGAGGCCTCATTCTTAAAGGCCCAGGTGGAAGCCACAGCTCTAGTAGAATGAGCTGTAATCCTTTCAGGGGGCTGCTGTCCAGCAGTCTCATAGGCTAAGCGTATTATGCTTCGAAGCCAAAAGGAGAGAGAGGTTGCCAAAGCTTTTTGACCTCTCCTCTGTCCAGAATAAACGACAAACAGGGCAGATGTTTGACGAAAATCTTTAGTTGTCTGCAAGTAGAACTTCAAGGCACGGACTACGTCCAGATTATGCAAAAGACGTTCCTTCTTTGAAGAAGGATTAGGGCACAATGATGGGACAACAATCTCTTGATTGATATTCCTGTTAGAAACCACCTTAGGTAAAAACCCAGGTTTAGTACGCAGAACTACCTTGTCTGAATGGAAAATCAGATAAGGAGAATCACAATGTAAGGCAGATAACTCCGAGACTCTTCGAGCTGAGGAAATAGCCATCAAAAACAGAACTTTCCAAGATAAACGTTTAATATCAATGGAATGAAGGGGTTCAAACGGAACTCCTTGAAGAACCTTAAGAACCAAGTTTAAGCTCCACGGAGGAGCAACAGTTTTAAACACAGGCTTAATCCTAGCCAAAGCCTGACAAAAAGCCTGGACGTCTGGAACTTCTGCCAGACGCTTGTGCAAAAGAATAGACAGAGCAGAGATCTGTCATTTTAAAGAACTAGCAGATAAGCCTTTTTCCAAACCCTCTTGGAGAAGACAAAATCCTAGGAATCCTAACCTTACTCCATGAGTAACCTTTGGATTCGCACCAATACAGGTATTTACGCCATATCTTATGGAAGATTTTCCTGGTAACAGGCTTTCGTGCCTGTATTAAGGTATCAATAACTGACTCAGAGAAGCCACGCTTTGATAGGATCAAGCGTTCAATCTCCATGCAGTCAGTCTCAGAGAAATTAGATTTGGATGATTGAAAGGACCTTGTATTAGAAGGTCTTGTCTCAGGGGTAGAGTCCATGGTGGACAGGACGACATGTCCACTAGGTCTGCATACCAGGTATGCAGACCTAGTGCAGACCAGGCGCTATCAGAATCACCAATGCTCTCTCCTGTTTGACCTTGGCAATCAGTCGAGGCAGGAGAGGAAACGGTGGAAACACATAAGCCATGTTGAAGAACCAAGGAGCTGCTAGAGCATCTATCAGCGTCGCTCCCGGGTCCCTGGACCTGGATCCGTAACAAGGAAGTTTGGCGTTCTGGCGAGATGCCATGAGATCCAGTTCTGGTTTGCCCCAACGATGGACCAGTTGAGCAAACACCTCCGGATGGAGTTCCCACTCCCCCGGATGAAAAGTCTGACGACTTAGAAAGTCCGCCTCCCAGTTCTCCACGCCTGGGATGTGGATCGCTGACAAGTGGCAAGAGTGCCCAGCGAATTATCTTGGAGACTTCTAACATCGCTAGGGAGCTCCTGGTTCCCCCTTGATAGTTGATGTAAGCCACAGTCGTGATGTTGTCCGACTGAAATCTGATGAACCTCAGTGTTGCTAACTGAGGCCAAGCTAGAAGAGCACTGAATATTGCTCTCAACTCCAGAATATTTATTGGGAGGAGTTTCTCCTCCTGAGTCCACGATCCCTGAGCCTTCAGGGAATTCCAGACTGCGCCCCAGCCTAGAAGGCTGGCATCTGTTGTTACAATCGTCCAATCTGGCCTGCGAAAGGTCATACCCTTGGACAGATGGACCAGAGATAGCCACCAGAGAAGAGAATCTCTGGTCTCTTGATCCAGATTTAGTAGGGGGGACAAATCTGAGTAATCCCCATTCCACTGACCTAGCATGCACAATTGCAGCGGTCTGAGATGCAGGCGCGCAAATGGCACTATGTCCATTGCCGCTACCATTAAGCCGATTACTTCCATGCACTGAGCCACTGACGGGCGTGGAACGGAGTGAAGGACACGGCAAGCATTTAAAAGTTTTGATAACCTGGCCTCCGTCAGGTAAATTTTCATTTCTATGGAATCTATCAGAGTCCCTAGGAAGGAGACTCTTGTGAGTGGTGATAGAGAACTCTTTTCCACGTTCACCTTCCACCCATGCGACCTCAGAAATGAGAGAACTATCTCTGTATGAGACTTGGCAATATGAAAGCTTGACGCCTGTATCAGGATGTCGTCTAGATACGGAGCCACCGCTATACCTCGCGGTCTTAGAACCGCGAGAAGTGAGCCCAGAACCTTTGTAAAGATTCTCGGGGCCGTAGCCAACCCGAAGGGGAGAGCTACAAATTGGTAATGCCTGTCTAGAAAGGCAAATCTTAGGAACCGATCATGATCTTTGTGAATCGGTATGTGAAGGTAGGCATCCTTTAAGTCCACTGTGGTCATGAACTGACCCTTTTGGATCATGGGCAGGATGGTTCGAATAGTTTCCATTTTGAATGATGGAACTCTTAGGAATTTGTTTAAGATCTTTAGGTCTAAAATTGGTCTGAAGTTACCCTCTTTCTTGGGAACCACGAACAGATTTGAATAAAATCCCTGTCCTTGTTCCGTCCGCGGAACTGGGTGGATCACCCCCATTACTAGGAGGTCTTGTACACAGCGTAAGAATGCCTCTTTCTTTATCTGGTTTTCTGATAACCTTGAAAGATGAAATCTCCCTTGAGGAGGAGAAGCCTTGAAGTCCAGAAGATATCCCTGAGATATGATCTCCAACGCCCAGGGATCCTGGACATCTCTTGCCCACGCCTGGGCGAAGAGAGAAAGTCTGCCCCCCACTAGATCCGTTTCCGGATAGGGGGCCATTCCTTCATGCTGTCTTGGGGGCAGCAGCAGGTTTTCTGGCCTGCTTGCCCTTGTTCCAGGACTGGTTAGGTTTCCAGGCCTGTCTGAAATGAGCAACAGTTCTTTCCTGTTTTGGAGCAGAGGAAGTTGATGCTGCTCCTGCCTTGAAATTTCGAAAGGAACGAAAATTAGACTGTTTGGCCTTTGATTTGGCCCTGTCCTGAGGAAGGGTATGACCCTTACCTCCAGTAATGTCAGCAATAATTTCCTTCAAGCCGGGCCCGAATAAGGTCTGCCCCTTGAAAGGAATATTAAGTAATTTAGATTTATAAGTCACGTCGGCTGACCAGGATTTAAGCCATAGCGCCCTCCGCGCCTGGATGGCGAATCCGGAGTTCTTAGCCGTTAGTTTAGTCAAATGTACAATGGCATCAGAAACAAATGAGTTAGCTAGCTTAAGTGATTTAAGCTTGTCCATAATTTCATCCAATGGAGCTGTGTGAATGGCCTCTTCCAGAGACTCAAACCAGAATGCCGCAGCAGCAGTGACAGGCGCAATGCATGCAAGGGGCTGCAGGATAAAACCTTGTTGAACAAACATTTTCTTAAGGTAACCTTCTAATTTTTTATCCATTGGATCCGAAAAAGCACAACTATCCTTAACCGGGATAGTGGTACGCTTTGCTAAAGTAGAAACTGCTCCCTCCACCTTAGGGACCGTCTGCCATAAGTCCCGTGTAGTGGCGTCTATTGGAAACATTTTTATAAATATAGGAGGTGGGGAAAAGGGCACACCGGGTCTATCCCACTCCTTGCTAATAATTTCTGTAAGCCTTTTAGGTATAGGGAAAACATCAGTACACACCGGCACCGCATAGTATCTATCCAGCCTACACAATTTCTCTGGAATTGCAACTGTGTTACAGTCGTTCAGAGCAGCTAATACCTCCTCAAGCAATACACGGAGGTTCTCCAGCTTAAATTTAAAATTAGAGATCTCTGAATCAGGTTTCCCCGGATCAGATCCGTCACCCACAGAATGAAGCTCTCCGTCCTCATGTTCTGCAAACTGTGACGCAGTATCAGACATGGCTCTTACAGCACCAGCGCACTCTGCATCTCTCCTAATCCCAGAGCTATCGCGCTTGCCTCTCAATTCTGGCAATCTAGATAATACTTCTGACAGGGTATTATTCATGATTGTAGCCATGTCCTGTAAAGTAATTGCTATGGGCGTCTCTGATGTACTTGGCGCCATAATAGCATGCGTCCCCCTGAGCGGGAGGCGAAGGTACTGACACGTGAGGAGAGTTAGTCGGCATAACTTCCCCCTCATCGTCTGGTGATAATTCTTTTATAGATAAAGACTGACCTTTATTATTTAAAGTGAAATCAATACATTTAGTACACATATTTCTACGGGGCTCCACACTGGCTTTCAAACATAATGAACAAGTAGATTCATCTATGTCAGACATGTTTAAACAGACTAGCAATAAGACTGGCAAGCTGGAAAAACACTTCACAATAAGTTTACAAGCAATATAAAAAACGCTAGTGCGCCTTTAAGAAGCACAAAACCTGACTCAAGTTGAAATAACAATGAACCAAAGCAGTTATACCAACCAAATTTTCACAGTAAATGTATTAAGTTAGCAGAGCATTGCACCCACTTGCAAATGGATGATTAACCCCTTAACACCCAAAACGGATAAACAATAGAGAAAAACGTTTTTTAAAACAGTCAAACACACTGTCACAGCTCTACTGTGACTGATTACCTCCCTCAATATGACTTTTGAAGCCTTTTGAGCCCTCTAGAGAAGTCCTGGATCATGCAGGAAGAAGCAGGAAGTCTGAGTCTGAATTTTTACTGCGCAAAAAAGCGCTAAAATAGGCCCCTCCCACTCATATTACAACAGTGGGAAGCCACAGTTAACTGTTTCTATGCAGAAATTAAGCCAGCCATGTGGAAAAATTATGCCCCAATAAGTTTTATCACCAAATGTACGTTAAAAAACGATTAAACATGCCAGCAAACGTTTTAAAACATTTTTTAAAGAGTATATATCTCTATTAATAAGCCTGATACCAGTCGCTTTCACTGCATTTAAGGCTTTACTTACATTACTTCGGTATCAGCAGCATTTTCTTGGTCAATTCCATTCCTTAGAAAAATATTTTACTGCACATACCTTAGTTGCAGGAAAACCTGCACGCCATTCCCTCTCTGAAGTTACCTCACTCCTCAGTATGTGTGAGAACAGCAAGTGGATCTTGGTTACTTCTGCTAAGATCATAGAAAACGCAGGCAGATTCTTCTTCCAAATACTGTCTGAGAAAAAACAGCACACTCCGGTGCCATTTAAAAATAACAAACTTTTGATTGAAGAAATAAACTAAGTATAAAACACCACAGTCCTCTCACGACCTCCATCTATGTTGAGGGTTGCAAGAGAATGACTGTATATCACATGTGAGGGGAGGAGCTATATAGCAGCTCTGCTGTGGGTGATCCTCTTGCAACTTCCTGTTGGGAAGGGAATATATCCCACAAGTAATGGATGATCCGTGGACTGGATACACTTAACAAGAGAAAAGGGGGCAGTCTGCAGAGGCTTAGATACAAGGTAATTACAGAGGTCAAAAGTATATTGATAAAACAGTGTTGGTTATGCAAAACTGGAGAATGGGTAATAACATAATTTATGCTTACCTGATAAATTTATTTCTCTTGTAGTGTAGTCAGTCCACGGGTCATCCATTACTTATGGAATATATCTCTTCCTAACAGGAAGCTGCAAGAGGATCACCCAGCAGAGCTGCTATATAGCTCCTCCCCTCACATGTCATATTCAGTCATTCGACCAAAGCAGACGAGAAAGGAGAAACCATAGGGTGCAGTGGTGACTGGAGTTTAATTAAAATGTAGGTCTGCCTTAAAGACAGGGCGGGCCGTGGACTGACTACACTACAAGAGAAATAAATTTATCAGGTAAGCATAAATTATGTTTTCTCTTGTTAAGTGTAGTCAGTCCACGGGTCATCCATTACTTATGGAATACCAATACCAAAGCTAAAGTACACGGATGAAGGGAGGGACAAGGCAGGAACATTAAACAGAAGGAACCACTGCCTGAAGTACCTTTCTCCCAAAAATAGCCTCCGAAGAAGCAAAAGTGTCAAATTTGTAAAATTTTGAAAAGGTGTGAAGCGAAGACCAAGTCGCAGCCTTGCAAATCTGTTCAACAGAGGCCTCATTTTTAAAGGCCCAGGTGGAAGCCACAGCTCTAGTAGAATGAGCTGTAATCCTTTCAGGAGGCTGCTGTCCAGCAGTCTCATAGGCTAAACGTATTATGCTACGAAGCCAAAAAGAGAGAGAGGTAGCCGAAGCCTTTTGACCTCTTCTCTGTCCAGAGTAAACGACAAACAGGGAAGAAGTTTGACGAAAATCTTTAGTTGCCTGCAAATAGAACTTCAGGGCACGGACTACGTCCAGATTATGCAAAAGTCGTTCCTTCTTTGAAGAAGGGTTAGGACACAGTGATGGAACAACAATCTCTTGATTGATATTCCTGTTTGTAACTACCTTAGGTAAGAACCCAGGTTTAGTACGCAGAACTACCTTCTCTGAATGAAAAATCAGATAAGGAGAATCACAATGTAAGGCAGATAACTCAGAGACTCTTCGAGCCGAGGAAATAGCCATCAAAAACAAAACCTTCCAGGATAACAGCTTGATATCAATGGAATGAAGGGGTTCAAATGGAACGCCTTGAAGAACATTAAGAACTAAGTTTAAGCTCCACGGCGGAGCAACAGTCTTAAACACAGGCTTAATCCTAGTTAAAGCCTGACAAAAAGCCTGAACGTCTGGAACTTCAGCCAGACGTTTGTGTAGAAGAATAGACAGAGCAGAAATCTGTCCCTTTAACGAACTAGCAGATAAGCCCTTTTCTAAACCCTCTTGTAGAAAGGACAATATCCTAGGAATCCTAAACTTACTCCATGAGTAACTCTTGGATTCGCACCAATATAAATATTTACGCCATATCTTATGGTAAATTTTTCTGGTAACAGGCTTCCTAGCCTGTATTAAGGTATCAATAACCGACTCCGAGAAGCCATGCTTTGATAGAATCAAGCGTTCAATCTCCATGCAGTCAGCCTCAGAGAAATTAGATTTGGATGTTTGAAAGGACCCTGAATTAGAAGGTCCTGTCTCAGAGGCAGAGACCACGGTGGACAGGACGACATGTCCACTAGGTCTGCATACCAGGTCCTGCGTGGCCACGCAGGCGCTATCAGAATCACCGAAGCTCTCTCCTGTTTGATCTTGGCAATCAAACGAGGAAGCATCGGGAATGGTGGAAACACATAAGCCATGTTGAAGACCCAAGGGGCTGTCAGAGCATCTATCAGCACCGATCCCGGGTCCCTGAACCTGGATCCGTAACAAGGAAGCTTGGCGTTCTGGCGAGACGCCATGAGATCCAGATCTGGTTTGCCCCAACGAAGAATCAGTTGAGCAAAGACCTCCGGATGAAGTTCCCACTCCCCCGGATGAAAAGTCTGGCGAATTAGAAAATCCGCCTCCCAGTTCTCTACGCCTGGGATGTAAATCGCTGACAGGTGGCAAGAGTGAGACTCTGCCCAGCGAATTATCTTTGAGACTTCCAACATCGCTAGGGAACTTCTGGTTCCCCCTTGATGGTTGATGTAAGCCACAGTCGTGATGTTGTCCGACTGAAATCTGATGAACCTCAGAGTTGCTAACTGAGGCCAAGCTAGGAGAGCATTGAATATTGCTCTTAATTCCAGAATATTTATTGGGAGGAGTTTCTCCTCCTGAGTCCATAATCCCTGAGCTTTCAGGGAGTTCCAGACTGCGCCCCAGCCTAGAAGGCTGGCGTCTGTTACAATCTTCCAATGTGGCCTGCGAAAGGTTATCCCCTTGGACAGATGTGGCCGAGAGAGCCACCATAGAAGAGAATCTCTGGTCTCTTGATCCAGACTTAGTAGGGGGGACAAATCTGAGTAATCCCCGTTCCACTGACTTAGCATGCACAATTGCAGCGGTCTGAGATGCAGGCGCGCAAATGGTACTATGTCCATTGCCGCTACCATTAAGCCGATTACTTCCATGCACTGAGCTACTGACGGGTGTGGAATGGAATGAAGGACACGGCAAGCATTTAGAAGTTTTGATAACCTGGCCTCTGTCAGGTAAATTTTCATCTCTACAGAATCTATAAGAGTCCCTAGAAAGGGAACTCTTGTAAGTGGTAATAGAGAACTCTTTTCCACATTCACCTTCCACCCATGCGACCTCAGAAATGCCAGAACTATCTCTGTATGAGACTTGGCAGTTTGAAAACTTGACGCTTGTATCAGAATATCGTCTAGGTACGGAGTCACCGCTATGCCTCGCGGTCTTAGTACCGCCAGAAGTGAGCCCAGAACTTTTGTAAAGATTCTTGGAGCCGTAGCTAATCCGAAGGGAAGAGCTACAAACTGTTAATGCCTGTCTAGGAAAGCAAATCTTAGGTACCGATAATGATCCTTGTGAATCGGTATGTGAAGGTAGGCATCCTTTAAATCCACTGTGGTCATGTACTGACCCTCTTGGATCATGGGAAGGATGGTTCGAATAGTTTCCATTTTGAATGATGGAACTCTTAGAAATTTGTTTAGGATTTTTAAGTCCAAGATTGGTCTGAAGGTTCCTTCTTTCTTGGGAACCACAAATAGATTTGAATAGAATCCCTGCCCGTGTTCCGTCCGCGGAACTGGGTGGATCACCCCAATTAGTAAAAGGTCTTGTACACAGCGTAGAAACGCCTCTTTCTTTATTTGGTTTGCTGATAACCTTGAAAGATGAAATCTCCCTCGTGGAGGAGAAGTTTTGACGTCCAGGAGATATCCCTGAGATATGATCTCCAACGCCCAGGGATCCTGGACATCTCTTGCCCAAGCCTGGGCGAAGAGAGAAAGTCTGCCCCCCACTAGATCCGTTTCCGGATAGGGGGCCCTCTCTTCATGCTGTCTTGGAGGCAGCAGCAGGTTTCTTGGCCTGCTTGCCCTTGTTCCAGGACTGGTTAACTTTCCAGCCCTGCCTGTAACGAGCAACAGCTCCTTCCTGTTTTGGAGCGGAGGAAGTTGATGCTGCTCCAGCCTTGAAGTTACGAAAGGCACGAAAATTAGACTGTTTGGCCTTTGATTTGGCCCTGTCCTGAGGTAGAGCATGGCCCTTACCTCCCGTAATGTCAGCTATAATTTCTTTCAAGCCGGGCCCGAATAAGGTCTGCCCTTTGAAAGGAATATTAAGCAATTTAGATTTAGAAGTCACGTCAGCTGACCAGGATTTAAGCCATAGCGCTCTGCGCGCTTGGATGGCGAATCCGGAGTTCTTAGCCGTAAGTTTGGTTAAATGTACGACGGCATCAGAAACAAATGCGTTAGCTAGCTTAAGTGCTTTAAGCTTGTTCATAATTTCATCCAATGGAGCTGTGCGAATGGCCTCTTCCAGAGACTCAAACCAGAATGCCGCCGCAGCAGTGACAGGCGCAATGCATGCAAGGGGCTGTAAGATAAAACCTTGTTGAACAAACATTTTCTTAAGGTAACCCTCTAATTTCTTATCCATTGGATCTGAAAAGGCACAACTATCCTCCACCGGGATAGTGGTACGCTTAGCTAAAGTAGAAACTGCTCCCTCCACCTTAGGGACAATCTGCCATAAGTCTCGTGTGGTGGCGTCTATAGGAAACATTTTCTTAAATATGGGAGGAGGGGAAAAGGGCACACCAGGTGTATCCCACTCCTTGCTAATAATCTCTGTAAGCCTTTTAGGTATAGGAAACACGTCAGTACACACCGTTACCGCATAGTATCTATCCAACCTACATAATTTTTCTGGAATTGCAACCGTGTTACAATCATTCAGAGCCGCTAATACCTCCCCTAGCAATATGCAGAGGTTCTCAAGCTTAAATTTAAAATTAGAAATCTCTGAATCCAGTCTCCCTGGATCAGATCCGTCACCCACAGAATGAAGCTCTCCGTCTTCACGTTCTGCAAACTGTGACGCAGTATCTG
Organism: Bombina bombina; assembly: GCF_027579735.1. Classification (NCBI taxonomy): domain Eukaryota; kingdom Metazoa; phylum Chordata; class Amphibia; order Anura; family Bombinatoridae; genus Bombina; species Bombina bombina. Next base: position 545,788,123 of record NC_069499.1, read on the forward strand.
ACATGGCTCTCACCTCATCCACGCGCTCTGTCCTTAACCCAGAGCTATCGCGCTTGCCTCTTAATTCTGGCAATTTAGATAATACTTCTGTCATAACAGTAGCCATGTCTTGCAAAGTGATTTGTAAGGGCCTCCCTGATGTACTTGGCGCCACAAAATCACGCACCTCCTGAGCGGGAGGCGAAGGTACTGACACGTGAGGAGAGTTAGTCGGCATAACTTCCCCCTCGTTGTCTGGTGATAATTTCTTTACATGTAAAGATTGACTTTTATTTAAAGTAGCATCAATGCAATTAGTACATAAATTTCTATTGGGCTCCACATTGGCCTTTAAACATAGTGAACAAAGAGATTCATCTGTGTCAGACATGTTTAAACAGACTAGCAATGAGACTAGCAAGCTTGGAAATACTTTTCTAAATAAATTTATAAGCAATATAAAAAACGCTACTGTGCCTTTAAGAAGCACAAAAAGCTGTCACAGTTGAAATAACAATGAACCAAAATAGTTATAGCAACCAATTTTTCACAGTAAATGTATTAAGTTAGCAAAGGATTGCACCCACCAGCAAATGGATGATTAACCCCTTAATACCCAAAAACGGATTAACAATTTAATAATTAACGTTTTTCTCACAGTCAAAACACACTGTCACAGGTCTGCTGTGACTGATTACCTCCCTCAAAATGAATTTTGAAGACCCCTGAGCTCTCTAGAGACGATCTGGATCATGGAGGATGAAGTAGACAGATTGTGACTGAATTTTTACTGCGCAAAAAAGCGCTAAAATAGGCCCCTCCCACTCATATTACAACAGTGGGGAAGCTCAGAAAACTGTTTCTATGCAGAAAACAAAGATGGCCATGTGGTAAAAATCATGCCCCAATAAGTTTTATCACCAAGTACCTCACAAAAAACGATTAACATGCCAGTAAACGTTTTAAACATACATTTGAAAAGTTATGAATTGTTATTAATAAGCCTGCTACCAGTCGCTTTTACTGCAGTTAAGGCTCATACATTATTTCAGTATTAACAGTATTTTCAGAGTCAATTCCATTCCTTAGAAAAATACATTCAGTGTACACACACTCATCAGCCTAATACCAGTCGCTATCACTGCATTTAAGGCTGAACTTACTTTACATTGGTATCAGCAGTATTTTCTCAGTCAATTCCATTCCTCAGAAAAATAATTACTGCACATACCTCATTTGCAGGGGGGCCCTGCATGCTATTCCCCTTCTCTGAAGTTACCTCACTCCTCAGATGAGAACAGCCAGTGGATCTTAGTTACGTCTGCTAAGATCATAGAAAATGCAGGCAGATTCTTCTTCTAATGCTGCCTGAGAATAAACAGCACACTCCGGTGCCATTTAAAATAACAAACTTTTGATTGTAGAAATAAACTAAGTTAAAAAACACCACAGACCTCTCACAGCGACCTATCTAGTTAGGCTGCAAGAGAATGACTGAATATGACATGTGAGGGGAGGAGCTATATAGCAGCTCTGCTGGGTGATCCTCTTGCAGCTTCCTGTTAGGAAGAGATATATTCCATAAGTAATGGATGACCCGTGGACTGACTACACTTAACAAGAGAAAAAGGGGTTATCTATCTTTTTAACAATAACAATTCTGGAGTAGACTGTCCCTTTAATATAAATTGAATGCATAGGCTAAAACTGAGCCTGTTGTAAAACTTTAAGAACAAGGTTAAGACTCCAAGGGAGAGTGATATTTTATTGTTGCAAAAAATTTTTTGTTCCTAATTTTTTTTTTTTTTTGTTCTCTTTTGTATCTATTTTATCGTTGTATGCTACACTTTATACTGCGCCTGATCAACGCATGTAGAGTGTTCTGTATATCGAGTCTATTTTAACCAGTTGGTATATAAAATTTATGTAGATTTAGCACTTTATTCATTGGTTTGTCTTTATTTTAGCCTTTTTTGGCTATTAATTTGATTCACTTTTATATATTCACAGTATTAGCTTTTGGAGCCAATTAGGCTTTCACTTGCACATTTTTGATCACATACATATAGCTTTCATACATTTATATTTCACACATTTATACACATTTGTTTATATATTATATGTCACCTATTTTCAGTAGCGCTTATGATTTAAAGATTTCCTCTGGATTTTTTCCAGTTTTGATCTTGTGTTTTTCTGAAATGAGAACAAGCAAAATGTATTGCATCCAAGACTGCTATCATAAGACCTACTACCTCTATACATTGTGCTACAGAAGGGTGAAGAAGACTGGAGAAAGTGACCTGCTGCCTGAAGCTTTTCATTGCATTGATCTCTTAGGAATATTTTGCATAACCATCGAGTCTTTAATGATGCTAAGGAAGCTTACTCTCATATGACAAGAGAGCTCTTTTCTAGATTTACCTTCCAACCATGAGTCTGAAGATACCAAAGTCACTTCTCTGTGTGCACGATCGCTAATTGTAAAGATGGAGCTTGAACCAATATATTGTCCAAGTATAGAGCCAACGCAATGCCCTATACTACTGCAAGGAGAGCCCCCAGCACCTTTGTAAAGACTCTGGAAGAAGTGGCCAAACTAAGTAAAAAAATATATTTTACCATGCGCTAAACGGTCTGTGTGGATTATCCTTATAAAGAATGCCATTTGGACTCTATTATTTCTTCCACTCAGTGCTGGATTAATTTTAATCATACAGTTTTAATCAGTGCTGAATTTTATTTTTTAAATTTTTCAAAAAAGCTTTATTTAGATCAGACTAAAGTACATGTCATGAATAGAATGTGCATTGAATACAGCAAAGAATGTTACATCTCAATAAATCACCGAGGTGATCTCCTGCACTGGCTGTGAAAAGACATGGAGCATACATTATATATTACAACTTTATGCATTTTATGCTGTGTCAGTATTTGGTAGTGAAAAGTTAGTGTGTTTCTTACTAACAAATTAAATCTTTCGTCAAAGTAAGCTTAGGGCATAAAACATTATACATAAGACAAGTTGGAGCGGAAGGATATAGTATTGACAGATTAAAGTGAGTATTTTGCTTTTCTATTAAGATTTAACATAACAAATAAAAGAAAAGGATGTGATATAAGTAAAAAGTATTGGACTATGGTTTAATAGAGATGCAAATAGCCAGAGATATAAACTTGAACATTGTATTTTACCTATAACTATTATGTTAAGGTGGAAAAAGTGAAACAGGCCAATAAATTTAATGTAAGACCTGGGATATGTTTAGCTAGGCCTCTCAGTGGGTTTATTCAAATAAACTTGTAGGAAAAGTGGGTCACAACCTTGCAGTAATTAAATGGATCTATGGTGTAAGATTATAAGCTAAACTTGTAACCAGCGAGTATTATAAGAAATCTACTGAGAGCAGGAGAGGGCTCCTTTTTCTTAAGTGGGACGATATGGAGACAAGCAGCCATTTATGTCAAATAATTGATGGCACCTCATCTGTATGATAAAAAAAAATGTATGCTTACCTGATAAATGTATTTCTTTCCGGATGTGGCGAGTCCACGGATTGAGTAATTACTGTTGGGAATATCACTCCTGGCCAGCAGGAGGAGGCAAAGAGCACCACAGTTAAACTGCTAAGTATCACTCCCTTACCCACAACCCCCAGTCATTCAACCACAGGGAAATGGAGAAAAAGGAGTAACACAAGGTGTAGAGGTGTCTGAGGTTAGTGTCAAAAGAACAACTGTCTTAAAATAAAGGGTGGGGCCGTGGACTCCCAATATACGGAAATAAATACATTTATCAGGTAAGTATAAATTTTCTTTTTCTTTCCTAAGATATGGTAAGTCCACGGCTTGAGTAATTACTGCTGGGAACCAATACCCAAGCTAGAGGACACGGATAAATAGGGAGGGAAGAGACAAGCAGTCCTAAACAGAAGCCACCACTGCTTGAAGAACATTTCTCCTAAAAGAAGCCTCAGCCGAGGCAAAAGTATCAAATTTAGAAAATTTGGAAAGAATTATGTAGAAAAGACCAAGTTGCAGCCTTGCAAATTTGTTCCACAGAAGCTTCATTTTTGAAAGCCCAAGAAAAAGAAACAGCTCTTGTGGAATGAGCCGTAATTCTCTCAGGAGGCTGCTGTCCAGCAGTCTCATAAGCCAAACGAATTATACTTCGTAACCAAAAAGAAAGAGTAGTAGCAGTAGCTTTCTGACCTTTAAGTTTCCGAGAGCAACAGACAAAGAGGGCAGAGGACTGGCGAAAATCCTTAGCCGCCTGTAAGTAGAATTTAAGAGCACGTACAACATCCAAATTGTATAACAAACTTTCTTTAGAAGAAGAAGGATTAGGACACAGAGAGGGAACAACAATTTCCTGATTGATATTTCTAAAGAAACAACCTTAGGAAGGAAATCTAACTTAGTACGAAGAACCGCCCTATCGGCATGAAAAATAAGATAAGGGGAATCACACTGCAGAGCTAAGAGTTCCAAGACTCTTCGAGCAGAAGAGATAGCAACAAGAAACAAAATCTTCCACGATAACAACTTAAGGTCTATGGAATGCAACATCTCAAACGGAGCCAGCTGTAAATCTTTATTAAGGTTAAGGCTCCAAGGAGGAGCAAAAGACTTAAAGACAAGCCTGATTTTGACCAAGGCCTGACAAAAAGATTGCACATCTGGCACATCCGCCAAACGAGAATCACCAACGAGCAATGACCCGAGGAAGAAGTGCAAACGGAGAAAAAACGTATGCCAGACTGAATTTCCAAGGAACTGCTAAAGCATCTATCAGAACAGCCTGAGGATCCATTCATCTCGATCCGTACCTCGGGAGCTTACCTGATAAATTAATTTATTTCATATTGGCAAGAGTCCATGAGCTAGTGACGTATGGGATATACAATCCTACCAGGAGGGGCAAAGTTTCCCAAACCTCAAAATGCCTATAAATACACCCCTCACCACACCCACAATTCAGTTTAAAGAATAGCCAAGTAGTGGGGTGATAGAAAAAGGAGTAAAAAGCATCAACAAAAGGAACTGGAAATATAATTGTGCTTTATACAAAAAAACATAACCACCACAAAAAGAGTGGGTCTCATTGACTCTTGCCAATATGAAAGAAATGAATTTATCAGGTAAGTTCTTACATAAATTATGTTTTCCTTCATGTAATTGGCAAGAGTCCATGAGCTAGTGACGTATGGGATAGTAATACCCAAGATGTGGTACTCCACAGAAGAGTCACTAGAGAGGGAGGGATAAAAATAAAAACAGCCATTTTCCGCTGAAAAAATTAAATCCACATGCAAAGAAATAAGTTTTTCTCATAATTGAAAAGAGAAAAACTTAAAACATAAGCAGAGAAATCAAACTGAAACAACTGCCTGAAGAACTTTTCTACCAAAAACTGCTTCCGAAGAGGCAAATATATCAAAACGGTAGAAATGTATGCAAAGAAGACCAAGTTCCTGCTTTGCAAATCTGAACAACTGAAGCTTCATTCTTAAAAGCCCATGAAGTGGAAACTGATCTAGTAAAATGAGCTGTGATTCTCTGAGGCGGGGCCTGACCCGACTCCAAATAAGCCTGATGAATCAAAAGCTTTAACTAGGATGCCAATGAAATGGTAGAAGCTTTCTGACCTTTCCTAGGACCAGAAAAGACAACAAATAGACTAGAAGTCTTCCTGAAAGCTTTAGTAGTTTGAACATATTTCAAAGCTCTTACAAAATCCAGAGAATGTAAGGATCTCTCTAAACAATTCTTAGGATTAGGACACAAAGAGAGAACAACAATTTCCCTATTAATGTTGTTAGAATTCACAACTTTAGGTAAAAATTTAAATGAAGTCCGCAAAACTGCCTTATCCTGATGGAAAATCAGAAAAGGAGACTCACAAGAAAGAGCAGATAACTCGGAAACTCTTGCAGAAGAGATAGCCAAAAGGAACAACACTTTCCAAGAAAGTAGTTTATATCCAAAGAATGCATAGGCTCAAAAGAAGCCTGTAAAGCCTTCAAAACCAAATTAAGACTCCAAGGAGGAGAGATTGATTTAATGACAGGCTTGATACGGACCAAAGCCTGCACAAAACAGTGAAAATCAGGAAGCTTAGCAATCTTTCTGTGAAATAAAACAGAAAGAGCAGAGATCTGTCCCTTCAAGGAACTTGCAGACAAACCTTTATTCAAACCATCCTGAAGAAACTGTAAAATTCTAGGAATTCTAAAAGAATGCCAGGAGAATTTATGAGAAGAACACCATGAAATATAAGTCTTCCAAACTCGATAATAAATCTTCCTAGAAACAGATTTAAGAGCCTGTAACATAGTATCAATCACTGAATCAGAGAAACCTCTATGACTAAGCACTAAGCGTTCAATTTCCATACTTTCAAATTTAACAATTTGAGATCCTGATGGAAAAACGGTCCTTGAGACAGAGGGTCTGGTCTTAAAGGAAGTGGCCAAGGTTGGCAACTGGACATCCGGACAAGATCCGCATACCAGAACCTTTGAGGCCATGCTGGTGCTAAGAGAAACACAAACGATTATTCCATTATGATCTTGGAGATCACTCTTGGAAGAAGAACTAGAGGCGGGAAGATATAAGCAGGTTGGTAAAACCAAGGAACTGCTAACGCATTCACCAACTCCGCCTGAGGATCCCTGGACCTGGACAAATAACCTGGGAAGTTTCTTGTTTAGATGGGAAGCCATCAGATCTATTTCTGGAAGACCCCACATCTGAACAATCTGAAAAAACACATCTGGATGGAGAGACTACCCCCCCCCCCCCCGGATGTAAAGTCTGATGGCGGAGATAATCCGCTTCCCAATTGTCTACACCTGGGATATGTACCTCAAAAATTAGAAGGGAGCTGACTTCCGCCCAAGAAAGTATCCAAGATACTTCTTTCATAGCTAGGGGACTGTGAGTCCCACCCTGATGATTGGCATATGCCACAGTTGTGATATTGTTATATTGTCTGTCTGAAAACAAATGAATGGTTCTCTCTTCAACAGAGGCCAAACCTGAAGAGCCCTGAAATAGCAGAGTTCTAAAATATTGATTGGTAATCTCGCCTCTTGAGATTTCCAAACCCCTTGTGCTGTCAGACATCCCCAGACAGCTCCCCCAGCTGAAAGACTTACATTTGTTGTGATTGCGGTCCAGGTTGGACGAACAAAAGAGGCCCCTTAAACTATACAATGGTGATCTAACCAGAGACAGTCGAACATTGGGATTTAAGGATATTAATTGTGATATCCTTGTATAATCCCTGAACCATTGATTCAGAATACAAAGATGAAGAGGTCTCACATGAAAACGAGCAAAGGGGATCGCGTCCAATGCTGCAGTCATGAGACCTAAAACTTCTATGCACATAGCAACTGAAGGGAATGATTGAGACTGAAGGTTTCAACAAGCTGAAACCAATTTTATTCGTCTCTTTTCTGTTAGAGACAGAGTCATGGACACTGAATCTATCTGGAAACCTAAAAAGGAGACCCTTTTCTGAGGAATCAAGGGACTTTTGTGTAAATTGATCCTCCAACCATGTCTTTGAAGAAACAACACTAGTTGATTTGTGTGAGATTTGGCAGAATGTAAAGACTGAGCTAGTACCAAGATATCGTCCAAATAAGGAAACACTGCAATACCCTGTTCTCTGATTACAGAGAGTAGGACACCGAGAACCTTTGAAAAAAATTCTTGGAGCTGTCACTAGGCCAAATGGAAGAGTGACAAATTGGTAATGCTTGTCCAGAAAAGAGAATCTCAGAAACCGATAGTGGTTTGGATGAATCGGAATATGAAGATATGCATTCTGCAAGTCTATCGTGGACATATAATGACCTTGCTGGACAAAAGGCAGAATAGTCCTTATAGTCACCATTTTGAAAGTTGGCACTCTTACAAAACGATTCAAAATTTTCAGATCCAGAACTGGCCTGAATGAATTTTCTTTTTTGGGGGGGAAAAGGAATAGATTTGAATAAAACTCAAGACCCTGTTCCTCCCTGAAAGCTCTAGATCTGAAACACACTTTAGAAAAGCCTGAACCTTCACTGGATTTGCTGGAACATGTGAGATAAAAAATCTTCTCACAGGAGGTCTTACTCTGAAACCTATTCGATACCCTTGAGATGCAATACTCTGAATCCATTGATTTTGGAGAGAATCTGCTCAAATGTTTGGGAAAAATTTTAATCTGCCCCCAACCAGCTGAGCTGGAATGAGGGCCGCACCTTCATGCGGACTTGGGGGTTGGCTTTGGTTTCTTAAAAGGCTTGGATTTATTCCAACTTGAAGGTTTCCAATTGGAACCAGATTCTTTGGGGGAAGGATTGGCTTTCTGTTCCTTATTCTGTCGAAAAGAAGGAAAACAATTAGAAGCTTTAGATTTACCCTTAGATCTTTTATCCTGAGGTAAAAAAACTCCCTTCCCCACAGTGACAGTTGAAATAATTGAATCCAACTGAAAACCAAATAAATTGTTACCTTGGAAAGAAAGAGATAGTAATCTAGACTTAGATACCATATCAGCATTCCAATATTTGAGTCACAAAGCTCTTGTAGCTAAAATAGCTAAAGACATAGATTTAACATCAATATTGATGATATCAAAAATAGCATCACAGATAAAAGGATTAGCATGTTGAAGCAAGCGAACAATGCTAGCTAAATCAAGATCGGTTTCCTGTTGCGCTAAGCTTTCCAACCAAAAAGTTGATACAGCTGCAACATCAGCCATGGATATAGCAGGCCTAATGTAGCCAGAAAATAAATAAGCCTTCCTTAGATAAGATTCAAGTTTCCAATCTAAAAGGTCCTTAAAAGAAGTACTAGCTTCCATAGGAATAGTAGTACATTTGGCAAGAGTAGAAACAGCCCCATCAACCTTGGGGATTTTTTCCGCTGGCAAAAACATAAAAAAACATATGGAAAACATAACTTCCTAAATATGTTTCCCAATTTTGAAACTGATAGTCTGCAAAAGGAAATATACATAAACCCGACTCATGGCAAATATAAGTACAATACATATAGTTAAAACTTTATATTAATACATAAAATGCCAAACCATAGCTGAGAGTGTTTTAAGTAATGAAAACATACTTAACGAAAGACACCAATCCACATATAGCAGATAGCCAAACCAGTACTGAAACAGTATCAGTAGAGGTAATGGAATATGAGAGTATATCGTCGATCTGAAAAGGGAGGTAGGAGATGAATCTCTACGACCGATAACAGAACCTTTGAAAAGATTTCCCGTGAGGAAAACCATAGAATCAATAGGTGATACTCCCTTCACATCCCACTGACAAACACTGTAATCTGAGAGGAATCGGGCTTCAAAATGCTGAGAAGCGCATATCAACAAAGAAAATCAAGGACAAACTTACTTCACCACCTCCATAGGAGGCAAAGGTGTATTTATAGGCATTTCGAGGTTTGGGAAACTTTGCCCCTCCTGGTAGGATTGTATATCCCATACGTCCCTAGCTCATGGCCTCTTGCCAATTACATGAAAGAAATGAAGGTTCTGAATCAAAAAGCCTATCCCTGTAATGTAATGTTCTCTCAATACATGAGGAACAAAAAGGAATAGGTGGCTCCACAATTGCATCTAAGCATAAAGTGCAAGAAACAGCTTGCAAGTCCTCTTGGTCCATCTTACCAAAATCAAAATAAATAAATACATTTTGCAAGGGGAAAAAAAAAACTGCAGAAAAAAATGTCCCCAAACATAAAACATTACTGTCCCTTTAAAGAACGTTAAAAATAAGAGCCCAATAATAAAACTCACCCAGAGCCCCTATTAGGAGGTTAGTTTTGGCACCTCAGCAAGGCTTGTGTCTATCGACCGGAGTATATACAGACTGCCAAACGGACCGGACTTCACTTCTCACGACCGCTCCAACGTAGCACCACAGCAGCAGCAGAACAAACCTCTCACTTCCGCATCAAAGAAACAATTGCGCCAAACAAACTCCGCCCATCATGGGCATCTACAGCACCTGCTACAGAGCTACAACAAGGAATGAAAAGTTAACACTCCCATAAAATAGAGCCATCCAAATCCTCTACAGTGCCCAACAATACTGCCATAAAAATAAAAAAAAAACCTGCACACAAGCAGGAATAAAAAATTAACCCAATAAGTGCCAAACTTTCTGACCCTAAGAAAATAAAAACAGCACTTACCTCCATCACAATCTGCCCAGCAGCAGGGCAGCTCACAAAGTTTGAAAGGCATCACTCCTTACATGGACCTGCGGGAAACAAAAAAGACTGAGTAAACCTACACAGGCTTTTGAAAGAAGGGCAGGACAAACTACTTGGGAGGTGCAGAGGGGATTATACCCCCTAAGTTCCCAATGCTTAAAAGCCACCACTGCTCTACTGAAGAGACTGACATGGACTACGGCTACACCCCAAGAAAACAAAGCAAACCTGCTCTGCTTAAAAAATAAACTCTTGATTGAAGAATCAGACACCTAACTTTACCCCTCCTTGCAACTGATACAAGCAAAGAGAATGACTGGGGGTTGTTGGTAAGGGAGTGGTATGTAACAGCTTTGCTGTGGTGCACTTTGCCTCCTCCTGCTGGTCAGGAGTGATATTCCCAATAGTAATTATGATGATCTGTGGACTCACTGTGTCATTAAAAAAGAAATCTGACCCTTTAGGGTACTGACTGACAATCCCTTCTCCAGGCCTTCCTGAAGAAAAGTTAAAATTCTAGGAATTCTAATTCTACTCCAAGAGTAGCCCTTGGATTCACACAAACAAAGATATTCACGCCATATCTTATGGTAAATCTTTCAAGTAACAGGCTTGCAAGCCTGAATCATGGTCTCAATGACCAACTCAGAAAAACCACGCTTAGACAGAATTAAGCGTTCAATTTCCAAGCAGTCAGCTTCAGAGAAACAAGATTTGGATGAAGGAAGGGACCCTGAATCAGGAGGTCCTTCCTCAGAGGTAGTCTCCAAGGTGGGAGAGATGACATCTCCACTAGGTCTGCAAACCAGATCCTGCGAGGCCACGCAGGGACAATTAGAATCACTGACGCCCTCTCCTGTTTGATACCAGCAATGACTCGTGGATGGAGAGCAAACGGAGGAAACAGGTATGCCAACCTGAAAACCCAAGGAACCGCCAGAGCATCTATCAGAACGGCCTGTGGATCTCTTGACCTTGAACCATACCTTGGAAGCTTGGCGTTCTGACGGGACTCTATCAGATCTAACTCCGGCACCCCCCATTTGAGGACTAAGCTGGAAAACACCTCCGAATGGAGTACTCACCCCCCGGGATGAAAAGTCTTTCTGCTTAGAAAATCCGCTTCCAAGATGTCTACTCCAGGAATGTGAATGTCAGACAGCATTTGTGGGTCTATGCCCACTGTAGAATCCGAGTAACCTCCTTCATGGCTAAGGAACTCCGAGTTCCTCCCTGGTGATTGATGCAAGCCAAAGAGGTTATGTTGTCTGACTGAAACCTGATAAACTGGACTGAGGACAACTGAGGCCAAGCCAATAGAGCATTATAAATCGCCCTCAACTCCAAGATGTTGATGGGAAGAGCAGACTCCAAAGGCCCTGAGCTTTTAACGAGTTCCAGCCTGCTCCCCAGCCCAGCAGGCTGGCGTCCATGGTCACGATCACCCAGGAAGGTCTCCGAAAGCATGTGCCCTGAGACAGATGTTCCTGAGAAATCCACCACGGAGAGAATCCCTTGACTACTGTTCTAACACTCTATTCTCTGAGATAAATCTGCATGGTCACCATTCCATTGTCTGAGCATGCACAACTGGAGAGCTCTCAAATGGAATCGAGTAAAAGGAATGATGTCCATGGAAGCCACCATTAGACCGATTACCTCCATACATTGAGCCACTGAAGGATGAGCAGTAGCCTGAAGAGAGGCGCAAGAGAAAATCTTCATCAATAGATAATCTATTACCTAGTCCCTAAGAACACTACTTTTGTAGCAGGGGAAAGGGAGCTTTTTTCCAGATTCACATTCCATCCGTTGGGAACGAAGAAAAGACAACAATATCTCTGTGTGAGATTTTGCTTGTTGAAAAGATGGCGCCTGAACCAATATGTCGTCCAGGTAGGGTGCCACAGCAATTCCACGAGAACGGATCACTGCCAAAAGAGCCAACAAGACCCTTTAAAATAATTCTGGGAGCCATGGCTAGACCAAATGGAAGGGCCAAAAACTGGAAATGTTTGTCCAGAAAGGCAAATCTCAAAAATCTGTGATGGTCCCTGTGAATAGGAACATGAAGATATGCATCCTTTAGGTATATGGTTGTCATAAACTGACTCTCTTGTACTAAAGGAAGAATGAAGCATATAGTCTCCATCTTGAAGGATGGAACTTTGAGAAACTTGTTTAGACACTTCAAGTCTAGGATGGGACAGAAAGTTCCCTCTTTTTTGGGAACCACAAATAGGTTGGAGTAGAATCCAAGACCCTGTTCCTGCACTGGAACTATCACTTCCAGTGAGGAAAGATGTAGTATACATTTCAAGAATGTCTCTCTCTTTATCTGGTCTCCAGATAATCTTGAGAGAAGGAATCTGCCTCTGGGAGGAAAAGTCTTGAATTCCAATTTGTAACCCTGGGATACTATGTCCACAGTCCAGGGATCTGGGGCATCTCAAATCCAGGCTTAAGAGAACTGAGAAAGTCTGCCCCCACTGATCTAATCCTGGATCGGGGGCAAACCCTTCATGCTGATTTGGAATCAGCTGCAGGTTTTTTTGATTGGTTCCTCTTGTTCCAAGACTGATTGGGTTTCCAAGAAGACTTGGATTGTTCCTGCTTGGAAGAAGGGGGAAATTTTCCTCTGAAGTTACGAAAGGAATGAAAATTACTCTGACGTCCTTTAGGCCTATTCTTATCTTGAGGTAGAAAAACATAAATTATGCTTACCTGATAATTTCATTTCCATTGTTACGAGGAGAGTCCACGGCTTCATTCATTACTTGTGGGAATGCAGAACCTGGCCACCAGGAGGAGGCAAAGACACCCCAGCCAAAGGCTTAAATACCTCCCCCCACTCCCCTCATCCCCTAGTCAGTCTGCCAAGGGAACAAGGAACAGTAGGAGAAATATCAGGGTATAAATGGTGCCAGAAGGAAAAGAATAAATTTAGGTCCGCCCAGCGGAGAACCGGATGGGAGCCGTGGACTCTATTCGTAACGATGGAAATTAAATTATCAGGTAAGCATAATTTATGTTTTCCATCTAATATGAGAAGAGTACACGGCTTCATTCATTACTTGTGGGAAACAAATACCCAAGCTCTAGAGGACACTGAATGAATAACGGGAGGGTGAAAGGAAATGCGGACCCTAACCTGAGGGCACCACAGCTTGTAAAACCTTTCTCCCAAACACAGCTTCAGCCAAAGCAAAAACGTCAAATTTGTAAAACTTTGTGAAAGTGTGTAAGGAGGACTAGGTAGCTGCCTTACAAATCTGCTCCATAAAGGCCTCATTCTTAAAGGCCCAAGAAGAAGCCACAGCTCTAGTTAAGTGAGCCGTAATCCTCTGAGGAGGCTTATGTCCAGCTGTCTCATAGGCCAAAACGAATCAAGCGCCTCAGCCAAAAGGATAAAGAAGTGGAAGAAGCCTTCTGCCCCTTACGCTTCCCCGAATAGACAACAAACAAAGCTGAGGTTTGTCTGAAATCCTTCGTAGCCTGAAGAGAGAATTTCAAGGCTCGAACCACATCCAAGTTATGAAGTAACCATTCCTTCGAAGAAGGATTAGGACACAAGGAAGGAACCACAATATCCTGATTAATGTTACGATCAGACACCACCTTAGGGAGAAATACCCAGAGCAGTGCGAAGAACAACCTTATCTGTATGGAAAACCAGGTAAGGAGGCTCACATTGCAAGGCCGCCAATTCAGACACCCTTCGAGCCGAGGCAATGGCCAGTAGAAAGAGAACCTTCCAAGACAGAGTCTTAATGTCAAGTGAATGCATAGGTTCAAACGGAGCCCCCTGCAGAACCTTCAGAACCAGATACAGACTCCAAGGAGGAGCAGAATGTCTAAACACAGGCTTTATCCGGACAGGGCCTGAACGAAAGACTGTATATCAGGGAGCTCAGTGAGCTTCTTGTGTAACACTGAAATCTGTCCCCTTAAGGAACTGGCAGCAAGCCCTTTCTCCAAACCATCCTGGAGGAAAGAAAGAATTCTGGATACCCTGATTTCATGCCAGGAATATCCACAAGATTCACACCAGAGTAAGTAGGTCATCCACACCTTATGATAGATGTGACGGGTGACCGGCTTTCTGGCTTGAATGAGAGTATCAATCACCCTTTTAGAAAAACCTCTTCTGGCTAAGACAAGGCGTTCAATCTCCACACAGTCAGTCTCAGAGAATCTAGATTCTGATGCACAAAAGGACCCTGTACCAGCAGATCCCTGCGACAGGGCAACCTCCACGGAGGGGACGATGACATCCCCACTAGATCTGCAAACCATGTCCTCCATGGCCATGACGGAGCAAGCAGAATAGTTGACGCTTGCTCCTGTTTGATACGTGCCACTACACGAGGTAGAAGTGGTAATGGAGGAAATATGTAAACTAGGGTGAAGCCCCAAGGAACTGCTAAGGCATCTATCAGATTTGCCTGGGGATCCCTGGTCTGTGACTAAAGACAAAGAATGACTGGGGGATGAGGGGAGTGGGGGAGGTATTTAAGCCTTTGGCTGGGGTGTCTTTGCCTCCTCCTGGTGGCCAGGTTCTGTAATCCCACAAGTAAAGAAGCCTTGGAGTCTCCTCGTATTAGATGGAAAGACCCTTTTCCCCCCATAATATCAGAGATAATTTCTGCCAAACCAGGTCCAAACAAGGTTTTGCCCTTGTAAGGAATTGCCAGAAGCTTGATTTTAGAGGAAACGTCCCCAGACCAGGATTTCAACCACAACGCCCTGCGGGCTAGGACAGCGAAACTAGAAGTTTTAGCTCCTAGTCTTAACAACCTGTAAAATGGCGCCTACAATAAAGGAATTGGCCAACTTAAGAGCTTTAATCCTATCTTGAATTTCATCCAAGGAAGTCTCTACTTGAAGAGAATCAGACAATGCATCGAACCAATAAGATGCCGCACTATTCACGGTGGCAATACACACCATAGGTTGCCATTGCAGACCTTGATGAACATAAATCTTTTTCAAATAAGCCTCTAGCTTCTTGTCCATCAGATACTTAAAAGAGCAGCTATCCTCAATAGGAATAGTGGTTCTCTTAGCCAGAGTGGAAATAGCCCCTTCAACTTTAGGTACAGTATACCAAGGGTCTTTAATGGAGTCCTGACAAAAAACATTCTCTTAAAAATGGGAGATGGGGAAAAAGACACCCCTGGTTTCTCCCATGCCTGTGAGATAATCTCCCTAGCACGGTCTGGCACAGGAAAAACCTCCTAAGTAGAAGGTTCATCAAAGAAACTATTACATTTACTTGATTTCTTAGGAGTGACAACGGGTATTGGAGTCATCTTAAGTAGCTAAAACCTCCTTTAACGATACACAAAGGTTTTCAATCTTAAATCTGAAGGATATCACCTCAGTCTCAGAAGAAGGAATTATACTGTCCGAATCTGAGATTTCACCCTCAGAAAGTCCCGATGTATCTTCCTCATCAGACTTATGCGAAGGGCAACTTGGGAAGCAGAACTGAGGACAGGCACCTTACTTTCTGAATTTCCTCTTGCGTTTTCCCTGTAATCTGGGAATGGCAGCTAATGCCGCAGATACAGCTGAAGATACCTGGGCATCCATTTCTGTTTTTAAATAAACTCCACTAGGAGTTATAGAGGAACCGCAGGGCACTGCATGTGACGTCATTGAGGCTTGGGACGTAGCAGTAGAAAGATGAAGTATTATTTTAACAGCATCATCCTGAGAGACATTAGGCTAAAAAATGTTATAAGCAGAAAGTGGTAAGCGCTCCAGAGTGTTCCTTTCCCTTCTGTGTGTCTTCTGACGTTCTTCGCGTTGCGTTACGTCACTTCCACTGCCCAGTCCTGCAATGAAGAGGTTCCTCTGGGAACTTGAAGCCAACACGCCCAGTCCGGTGCTGTAAGTAATAGGGTAGGGAAGCTTCACCCACACCTCCCAAACAAAACAAATCCAGCTATGAAACAATCCCAGCACTCAAAGGTATGGACACACCAAACTCCAAATGTGTAAAAGCAAAAAAACATAATTTATGCTTACCTGATAAATTTATTTCTCTTGTAGTGTATTCAGTCCACGGGTCATCCATTACTTATGGGATTATATCTCCTTCCCAACAGGAAGTTACAAGAGGATCACCCAAGCAGAGCTGCTATATAGCTCCTCCCCTCACATGTCATATCCAGTCATTCGACCGAAACAAGACAAGAAAGGAGAAACCATAGGGTGCAGTGGTGACTGTAGTTTGGATTAAAATTTAGATCTGCCTTAAAAGACAGGGCGGGCCGTGGACTGAATACACTACAAGAGAAATAAATTTATCAGGTAAGCATAAATTATGTTTTCTCTTGTTAAGTGTATTCAGTCCACGGGTCATCCATTACTTATGGGATACCAATACCAAAGCTAAAGTACACGGATGATGGGAGGGACAAGGCAGGAACTTTAAACGGAAGGAACCACTGCCTGTAGAACCTTTCTCCCAAAAACAGCCTCCGAAGAAGCAAAAGTGTCAAATTTGTAAAATTTTGAAAAAGTGTGAAGTGAAGACCAAGTTGCAGCCTTGCAAATCTGTTCAACAGAGGCCTCATTCTTAAAGGCCCAGGTGGAAGACACAGCTCTAGTGGAATGAGCTGTAATTTTTTCAGGAGGCTGCTGTCCAGCAGTCTCATAGGCTAAGCGTATTATGCTACGAAGCCAAAAGGAGAGAGAGGTAGCCGAAGCTTTTTGACCTCTCCTCTGTCCAGAGTAAACGACAAACAGGGAAGAAGTTTGACGAAAATCTTTAGTTGCCTGCAAATAGAACTTCAGGGCACGGACTACGTCCAGATTATGCAAGAGTCGTTCCTTCTTTGAAGAAGGGTTAGGACACAGTGATGGAACAACAATCTCTTGATTGATATTCCTGTTAGAAACTACCTTAGGTAAGAACCCAGGTTTAGTACGCAGAACTACCTTGTCTGAATGGAAATCACAATGTAAGGCAGATAACTCAGAGACTCTTTGAGCCGAGGAAATAGCCATCAAAAACAGAACTTTCCAAGATAACAGCTTAATATCAATGGAATGAAGGGGTTCAAACGGGACACCTTGAAGAACTTTAAGAACTACGTTTAAACTCCACGGCGGAGCAACAGTCTTAAACACAGGCTTAATCCTAGCCAAAGCCTGACAAAAAGCCTGAACGTCTGGAACTTCTGCCAGACGTTTGTGTAGAAGAATAGACAGAGCAGAAATCTGTCCCTTTAACGAACTAGCAGATAAGCCCTTTTCTAAACCCTCTTGTAGAAAAGACAATATCCTAGGAATCCTAACCTTACTCCATGAGTAACTCTTGGATTCGCACCAGTATAAATATTTACGCCATATCTTATGGTAAATATTTCTGGTAACAGGTTTCTGAGCCTGCATTAAGGTATCAATAACCGACTCCGAGAAGCCACGCTTTGATAGAATCAAGCGTTCAATCTCCATGCAGTCAGCCTCAGAGAAATTAGATTTGGATGATTGAAAGGACCCTGAATTAGAAGGTCCTGCCTCAGAGGCAGAGACCATGGTGGACAGGACGACATGTCCACTAGGTCTGCATACCAGGTCCTGCGTGGCCACACAGGCGCTATCAGAATCACTGATGCTCTTTCCTGTTTGATCTTGGCAATCAGTCGAGGAAGCATCGGGAATGGTGGAAACACATAAGCCATGTTGAAGACCCAAGGGGCTGTCAGAGCATCTATCAGCACCGCTCCCGGGTCCCTGGACCTGGATCCGTAACAAGGAAGCTTGGCGTTCTGGCGAGACGCCATGAGATCCAGATCTGGTTTGCCCCAACGATGAATCAGTTGAGTGAAGACCTCCGGGTGAAGTTCCCACTCCCCTCGATGAAAAGTCTGGCGACTTAGAAAATCCGCCTCCCAGTTCTCCACGCCTGGGATGTAGATCGCTGACAGGTGGCAAGAGTGAGACTCTGCCCAGCGAATTATCTTTGAGACTTCCATCATCGCTAGGGAACTCCTGGTTCCCCCTTGATGGTTGATGTAAGCCCCAGTCGTGATGTTGTCCGACTGAAATCTGATGAACCTCAGAGTTGCTAACTGAGGCCAAGCCAGAAGAGCATTGAGTATTGCTCTCAACTCCAGAATATTTATTGGGAGGAGTTTCTCCTCCTGAGTCCTGAGCCTTCAGGGAGTTCCAGACTGCGCCCCAACCTAGAAGGCTGGCATCTGTTGTTACAATCGTCCAATCTGGCCTGCGAAAGGTCATACCCTTGGACAGATGGACCCGAGAAAGCCACCAGAGAAGAGAATCTCTGGTCTCTTGGTCCAGACTTAGCAGAGGGGACAAATCTGAATAATCCCCATTCCACTGACTTAGCATGCATAATTGCAGCGGTCTGAGATGCAGGCGCGCAAATGGCACTATGTCCATTGCCGCTACCATTAAGCCGATTACTTCCATGCACTGAGCCACTGACGGGCGTGGAACGGAATGAAGGACACGGCAAGCATTTAGAAGCTTTGATAACCTGGACTCCGTCAGGTAAATTTTCATCTCTACAGAATCTATAAGAGTCCCTAGAAAGGAGACCCTTGTGAGTGGTGATAGAGAACTCTTTTCCACGTTCACTTTCCACCCATGCGACCTCAGAAATGCCAGAACTATCTCTGTATGAGACTTGGCCATTTGAAAGCTTGACGCCTGTATCAGGATGTCGTCTAGATACGGAGCCACCGCTATGCCTCGCGGTCTTAGAACCGCCAGAAGTGAGCCCAGAACCTTTGTAAAGATTCTCGGGGCCGTAGCCAACCCGAAGGGAAGAGCTACAAACTGGTAATGCCTGTCTAGAAAGGCAAATCTTAGGTACCGATAATGATCTTTGTGAATCGGGATATGAAGGTAGGCATCCTTTAAGTCTACCGTGGTCATGTATTGACCCTCTTGGATCATGGGTAGGATGGTTCGAATAGTTTCCATTTTGAATGATGGAACTCTTAGGAACTTGTTTAAGATTTTTAGGTCCAAGATTGGCCTGAAGGTTCCCTCTTTCTTGGGAACCACAAACAGATTTGAGTAAAACCCTTGCCCTTGTTCCGTCCGCGGAACTGGGTGGATCACCCCCATTACTAAGAGGTCTTGCACACAGCGTAGAAATGCCTTTTTCTTTATTTGGTTTGCTGATAACCTTGAAAGATGAAATCTCCCTTGTGGAGGAGATGCTTTGAAGTCCAGAAGATATCCCTGAGATATGATCTCCAACGCCCAGGGATCCTGGACATCTCTTGCCCAAGCCTGGGCGAAGAGAGATAGTCTGCCCCCCACTAGATCCGTTTCCGGATAGGGGGCCCTCTCTTCATGCTGTCTTAGGGGCAGAAGAAGGCTTTCTGGCCTGCTTGCCCTTGTTCCAGGACTGGTTAGTTTTCCAGCCCTGTCTATAACGAGCAACAGGTCCTTCCTGTTTTGGAGCGGAGGAAGTTGATGCTGCTCCTGCCTTGAAGTTACGAAAGGCACGAAAATTAGACTGTTTGGCCTTTGACTTGGCCCTGTCCTGAGGAAGAGTATGACCCTTACCCCCAGTAATGTCAGCAATAATTTCTTTCAAGCCGGGCCCAAATAAGGTCTGCCCTTTGAAAGGAATATTAAGCAATTTAGATTTAGAAGTCACGTCAGCTGACCAGGATTTAAGCCATAGCGCTCTGCGCGCCTGGATGGCGAATCCGGAGTTCTTAGCCGTTAGTTTGGTTAAATGTACAACGGCATCAGAAACAAATGCATTAGCTAGCTTAAGTGCTTTAAGCTTGGCCATAATCTCATCCAATGGAGCTGTGCGAATGGCCTCTTCCAGAGACTTAAACCAGAAAGCCGCAGCAGCAGTGACAGGCGCAATGCATGCAAGGGGCTGTAAGATAAAACCTTGTTGAACAAACATTTTCTTAAGGTAACCTTCTAATTTTTTATCCATTGGATCCGAAAAAGCACAACTATCCTCCACCGGGATAGTGGTACGCTTAGCTAAAGTAGAAACTGCTCCCTCCACCTTAGGGACCGTCTGCCATAAGTCTCGTGTGGTGGCGTCTATTGGGAACATTTTTCTAAATATCGGAGGTGGGGAAAAGGGCACACCGGGTCTATCCCACTCCTTGCTAATAATTTCTGTAAGCCTTTTAGGTATAGGAAAAACGTCAGTACACACCGGTACCGCAAAGTATCTATCCAACCTACATACTTTCTCTGGAATTGCAACCGTGTTACAATCATTCAGAGCCGCTAATACCTCCCCTAGCAATACGCGGAGGTTCTCAAGCTTAAATTTAAAATTAGAAATCTCTGAATCCGGTCTCCCTGGATCAGATCCGTCACCCACAGAATGAAGCTCTCCGTCCTCATGTTCGGCAAATTGTGACGCAGTATCAGACATGGCTCTCACATCATCAGTGCGCTCTGTCCTTAACCCAGAGCTATCGCGCTTGCCTCTTAATTCAGGCAATTTAGATAATACCTCTGTCATAACAGCAGCCATGTCTTGCAAAGTGATTTGTATGGGCCTCTCTGATGCACTTGGCGCCACAATATCACGCGCCCCCTGAGCGGGAGGCGAAGGTACTGACATGTGAGGAGAGTTAGTCGGCATAACTTCCCCCTCGTTGTCTGGTGATAATTTTTTTTACAGATATAGATTGACTTTTATTCAAAGTGACATCAATACATTTAGTACACATTTCTGTGGGGCTCCACATTGGCCTTCAAACATAGTGAACAAACAGATTCATCTGTGTCAGACATGTTTAAACAGACTCGCAATGAGACTAGCAAGCTTGGAAAATCCTTTCAAATAAATTTACAAGCAATATAAAAAACGCTACTGCGCCTTTAAGAAGCACAAAAAAAGTCACAGTTGAAATAACAATGAACCAAATCAGTTATAGCAACCAAATTTTCACAGTAAATGTATTAAGTTAGAAAAGTATTGCACCCACTAGCAAATGGATGATTAACCCCTTAATACCCAAAAACGGATAATCAATTTAACAATTAACGTTTTTATCACAGTCAAACACACTGTCACAGGTCTGCTGTGACTGATTACCTCCCTCAAAATGACTTTTGAAGACCCCTGAGCTCTCTAGAGACGTCCTGGATCAAGGAGGAAGAAGCAGGAAGACTGAAACTGAATTTTTACTGCGCAAAAAAGCGCTAAAATAGGCTCCTCCCACTCCTATTACAACAGTGGGAAACCTCAGTTAATCGTTTCTATATAGAAAAAACAACAGCCATGTGGAAAATCATGCCCCAAAAGATTTATCACCAAAGTACCTCACAAAAAACGAATAACATGCCAGTAAACGTTTTAAACATACACTTTAAAAGTTAGGTAGTGTTATTAATAAGCCTGCTACCAGTCGCTTCTACTGCAGTTAAGGCTTATACAATACTTCAGTATTAACAGTATTTTCTTAGTCAAATTCCATTCCTTAGAAAATTACTTATTGTACATACATTCATCAGCCTGATACCAGTCGCTGCTGCATTTAAGGCTGTACTTACATTACGTTGGTATCAGCATTATTTTCTAAGTCAATTCCATTCCTTAGAAAAATAATTTACTGCACATACCTCGTTTGCAGGATTCCCCACATGCTATTCCCTTTCTGAAAGTTACCCCACTCCTCAGAATGTGCGAGAACAGCCAGTGGATCTTAGTTACTTCTGCTAAGATCATAGAAAACGCAGGCAGATTCTTCTTCTAAATACTGCCTGAGAACAAACAGCACACTCCGGTGCCATTTAAAATAAACTTTTGATTGAAGAAATAAACTAAGTATAAAAAACACCACAGACCTCTCACAACGACCTATCTAGTTGAGTTGCAAGAGAATGACTGGATATGACATGTGAGGGGAGGAGCTATATAGCAGCTCTGCTTGGGTGATCCTCTTGCAACTTCCTGTTGGGAAGGAGATATAATCCCATAAGTAATGGATGACCCGTGGACTGAATACACTTAACAAGAGAAAGTATTCTTTATTCCACAGTATAGTTCATAAAAACAGCAGCAATGTGTCAAATCAGAAGGAAGTGGAAGATCAGGTCAAACATGTTTCGTCTGTGATAACGTAACTTCCTCAATGACATAGGTCATTGAGGAAGAGCCTTCCTGAAGCTCTATAGAGAATAAACCTGTATCTTGGTTGTTGAGAGCGGAAACCTATCCTGTACCCTTTCCATTCAGGACCTTGGGTTCAATGTACTGAACCCAGGGTCCTGAATGGACCGAGCACAAACCCCTTCAAACGGACTTAATCAAAATAAAACCTGGTAGGGTTAATTAACCCCAACTGTTCAATAAACCCCCTTCAGAGGATATTAACCCTGAATCCTATCAAGGTATAAAGGAGCCACACTCTGACCCTGTTATAGCATTTTATGTGTAAAAATGTAAACTATCTTACCTCCAGGATCCATGCTGTGGAACAGAACACAGCCTCTGAAGTGTGACAGTCTTATAGCAAACGCTCCTGACATGGACTTGAGTGAGAGACAGCAGGCAGTGAAACTCGTCAACACTGATGGCTTAGGAGCTGTTAGCAGTAGCCTGGATGGTTTCGCAGAAAAACTTTCCATGCATCTCCATTTCATCAGTACTCTCACTGAGAGGTTGACATGACTATTTAAAACTGCATTCCTATCTCAAAGGGCAGATACCCTTTTTCAGGACTCTCTGAATCTTCTGACACTTTTCTGCCACCTCCTAACGTGACGAAAGGCAAAAAATGACTGGGGTAATGAGGAAGTGGGAGGGATATTTAAGCCTTTGGCTGGGGAGTCTTTGCCTCCTCCTGGTGGCCCGGTGTTGTATTTCCCAACAGTAAGGAATGAAGCTATGGACTCTCCCTATCTAAGGAAGCAAAGCATCTCAGAAGTGTCCCCTTTATGAAAAATTTCAATTTGCTCCCCATTACTCTCCATACTAGTCCCCTGTCTAATTTACCCACTGACTGTTTAAATAGGATAGGTATGACAGCAAAGTACCTAGAGAGTGGGTACTGTAGCAGGGAAAAAGGTTAACCCTAACCGCCACAGGACTGATACAAATGTACAGTGTAAAGCCTCAATTTATCATCCTAGTAAACATCAACGCTTACAAATTAACCAGGTCTGCAAGTAGGCACAGTGATGTCAGCAGACCTGGTGCAACCATGTAGGTAAGTTGTTCCAGGAGTGTCCCCAGTCAAATCTGCCTTCCCATAAAGTGTAAAGTAAATAGCCAAAAGTTGTTCCCCAATAAAGTATGAGGGAGTCCCTTGTCAACTTCCCCCTGCAGTATGTCAGCATGATTACATAATCCCTTGTTATAAAAGGGGGTATAACCACACATCCGCAGAAGTGTCTTAATGCCCTACTCTTCACCTCTACTAAGACAACTAGCCTGTACGAGGGAGCGGCATAAGTAATAAAAACAGGACTTACCCTTCAGAGAACCTGGAAACCCACCAGGACAGTCCTGTCAATAAATAAAACCAGTGTAAATAACACTGTTTAACTGTAAGGAGTACAACAAGGGGGAGGCATAGGAACTTCCCTGCAACACTTATGAAATAGCAATTCCAAAACTCTACTAAGAGATTTACATTGAATCTTAAGTACTCCCCTCACCCTCTCTTAAAGGAAACAATTCATTAAGGGTATAGTAAAATTTAGAAATCCGGCAAAGCAGCTCTAATCTCTGCCTACCTCCATGACGAAGCAAATAACTACTGGGAGGGTAGGGTAAGTAGGAGGGATGGTTGAATGCTCTGTTTGGGGTGTCTTTGCCTCCTCCAGGTGGCCAGGTGATATGTAAGAATAGGTTCCCATATGTAAGAATAGGTATTTGTAAACTCTCACTACCATTAAAAAGAAAGTTAAATTCTTAGATTAGCAGTGTACAATAAATAAAAATCCAGAGAAGACATAAATACCATGGGAGTGAGCTAATAATAATAAATCTATGTCCAATCCAGCAGGGCAGACACAGAGTGGGTAAGTTACATTTGTATACCAAGTAATTGGGGTGGTGAAAGTTCTGGTTAAACCAAGTTGAATAACAAGCTCTTGGTTGTAGAATGGACTTTTCAGTCCAGAAAAAGCAAGTCAGAGAAGCATGTTCAAAATCATGTAAAGGGCTCAAAAATCAAACTTTCAAATCACAATACTTTTAATACTAAACATATTGTAGTTATTCCTGTAAAAAATATGTTCAAATCCATATATGCAAGGATTGCCTGATGGGTAGCACTTTGTGCTCCTAGCTAAAATCTTACCTCTGGGAGAAGATGAAGAAAACCCATAGAAGTGTTCCCATTGACATCAGGAAGGCCTGAACAGTCTCCATGCTGGGAAACCACAAGGATATATGCTTCAAGATGAATAATAGATCAACCCACCCTCTTAAGTAAACCCACAAAATTAAGGGTAAAAACATTAAAATAAATAAAAAATAAAATAAAAAAGATGTTTTTTAATTCCATGTGCAGTTTAAAAACATGAATGTAAACAAATAAATGTCATCCCCTTGATAACTCAAAATAACCTGCATTATTGACCAACTATCTGGCTTTAGAATATGTAAGCAATCTGCACTTACCAAAAGCTGTTCTTCCTTCTCTCCAGTTTCCTTAATTATGATCTCAATCTCTTGGTTCAGACCCTCTACACTGTTGCGAAATCGTGACCCAGATGACTTTGTGATAGGAATAGCCACGGGAGTAAGCACATTCTTTGAAATTGAGGTCTGTGGAAAATTGTTAACAGCCATCAACCAATAAAGGGCAAAAAAAGTCACATTTTACGTCATCCACATGTATAAATATCTACTGACACACAAATACATTCTTCAGTATGTGTGTTTTACATATAAATGTATTTTTTATTTATATAAAACATAGCTAGATATAAAAACTCTTTCTATATCTATAATGTATTAACATTTGTATCCATGTATTTTGCAAGTATAGATATAGTATAGATAATTAACATTTTCTTTTTAAATTTATACTCAATTTGTCTTTCATGATTCAGATAGAGCATGAGAGAGAGAGAGAGAGAGAGAGAGAGAGAGAGAGAGAGAGAGAGAGAGAGAGAGAGAGAGAGAAAGAAAGAAAGAAAGAAAGAAAGAAAGAAAGAAAGAAAGAAAGAAAGAGGAGAGAGAAAAAAGGAGAGAAAAAGAGAGAGGGAGAGAAAAAAGGAGAGAAAAAGAGAGAGGGAGAGAAAAAAGGAGAGAGAGAAAGAGAAAAAAGGAGAGAGAGAAAAGGAGAGAGATTTTTTTAAATAAAATGCTTTTTGAGGAAAAAATCTAGCTAAAGGATAGTTTTCTATTTAAAGGGACACTAAACCCATTTTTTTTATTTCATTATTCAGATAGAGCATGCAATTTTAAGCAACTTTCTAATTTACTCCTTTTATCAATTTACCTTCATTCTCTTGCTATCTTTACTTTAAAAGCAGGAATGTGATGCATAGGAGCTGGCTCATTTTTGGTTGAGAACCTGGGTTATGCTTGCTTGTTGGTGGGTAAATGTAAGTCTCCAATAAGCAAGCGCTATCCATGGTGCTGAACCTAAAACGGGCTGGCTGCTAAGATTTACATTCCTGCTTTTAAAATAAAGATAGCAAGAAAACGAAGAAAAATTGATAATAGGAGTAAATTAGAAAGTTGCTTAAAATGTCATGCTCTATCTGAATCATGAAAGAAAAAATGTGGGTTCAGTGTCCCTTTAACATTATATTCCAAAGGTTATTCATCTCAATTACCTCCATACATTAAGCCACTGATGGCTTAACAGTAGACTGCAGAGAGAGGCAAGTAGTGTGAAGCTTATATCTTCTGACCTCCGTCAGAAAAATTTTCAGAGATAGGGAATCTATTATGGTCCCTAAAAAAACTACCCTTGTAGCTGGAACAAGGGAACTCTTCTCCAAATTCACTTTCCAGCCATGGGAACATAAGACGACAATATCTCTGTATGAGAGTTTGCTTGTTGAAAAGATGGCGCCTGAACCAATATGTCGTCCAGGTAAGGTGCCACCGCAATTCCCTGAGACCCGACAACTGCCGAGAGAGTCCCTAGAACCTTTAAGAAGATTCTGGGAGCTGTGGCAAGGCCAAACGGAAGAGCCGCAAACTGAAAGTGCTTGTCTAGAAAAGCGAATCTCAGGAACTGGAGATGATCCCTGTGGATGGGAACATGAAGATACGCATTCTTCAGGTCTATGGTCGTCATGAACGGACCCTCTTGGACCAAAGGAAGAATGAAACGATTGGTTTCCATTTTGAAGGACTGTACCCTGAGAAACTTGTTGAGACACTTTAGGTCTAAAATGGGTCGAAAAGTTCCCTCTTTTTTTGGGAACCACAAACAGATTTGAATAAAATCCTAGACCCTATTCTCTTACTGGAACTGAAACAATCACACCCAGGGAAGAAAGGTCCTGAACGCACTTTAAGAATGCCTCTCTTTTTACCTGATCCGCAGATAACCTTGAGAGGAGAAATCTGCCCTTGGGAGGACGAGATTTGAATTCTATTTTGTACCCCTGAGATACACTGTCCACAGCCTAAGGATCTGGGACATCTCGTATCCACGCTTGACGGAAAAAGGAAAGTCGGCCCCTCCCCCCCCACTTGATCCGATTCTGGACCGGGGACAGACCCTTCTTGCTGACTTAGTCTCAGCAGAGGGGCTTCTTTGATTGCTTTCCGTTATTCCAAGACTGATTGGTTTCCAAGAAGACTTGGACTGCTCCTGATTGGAGGAAGGAGAGGAAGACTTTTGACCTTTGAAGTTATGAAAGGAATGAAAATTACTTTGACGTCCTTTAGGTCTATTTTTCTTGTCTTGTGGTAGAAAGGACCCCTTTCCACCCGTGATTTCAGAAATTATCTCCGCCAGACCAGGGCCAAACAGGGTCTTACCCTTGTAAGGTAGCGACAAAAGCTTGGACTTGGAGGTAACATCAGCTTACCATGATTTTAGACATAAAGCCCTGTGGGCTAGGAAAGTGAAGCCGACATCTTGGCTCTTAGTCTAATGACTTGCATGTTAGCATCAGAGATAAAGGAATTGGCTAGTTTGAGAGCCTTTATTCGATCCTGGATCTACTGCAACGGAGTGTCCTCTAAAATCAGTTCTGACAAGGTATTGCACCAATAAGATGCTGCACTTGCTACTGTGGCAATACAAACTGCAGTTTGCCATTAAAGCCCCTGATGAACATACATCTTCAAATAAGCCTCCAGCTTTATGTCCATGGGATCCTTAAAGGAACAGCTATCCTCAATAGGGATTGTAGTTCTCTTAGCCATAGTAGAAATAGCCCCTTCTACCTTAGGCACCGTGCGCCATGAATCTCTAATGGAGTCAGCAACAGGAAACATTTTTTTAAAGACAGGGAGAAAGGTATCCCTGGCTTCTCCCATTCCTGTGTAATAATCTCCGTCACATAGTGTGGAACAGGAAACATTTCCACAGAGGAAGGAACATCATAGTATTTGTTAAGCTTACTAGATTGTTTAGGGTTGACAGTGATAGGAGAGTCAGAGTCATCCAAAGTAGCCAGTACCTCCTTTAACAGTAAACAAAGGTGCCCAAGCTTAAATCTGAAGTTTATTTCTTCAGCAAAAGGCAAAGGAATTATACTGTCAGAATCTGAGATTTCACCCTCAGAGGCTACCAAAGTATCCTCCTCATCAGACTTATGAGGAAGGTCCACCTTCACGGCAGCAGATGGGACAGACACCTTACCATCTGACAAATGTTTAGATTTCCTCTTGCGTTTTCCCAAAATAGGAAAAGCAGATAATGCTGCAGATACAGCAGAGGATATCTGTGCAGCAAAATCTGATGGCAAATAAACTCCTCCAGGAAGCTGAGAGGAACTGCAGGGCACTGTATGCGACTCCATTGAGGCTTCGGACATTTGAGGAGAAAGCTGTGGCATTGCCTGAACAGCATCATCCTGAGAGACAGACTCAGAAACAAGAAATTTACATTTCATGGTTTTATCTAGACATGAGGAACAAAATTGCATGGGTAACACAATTTGGGTCTCAAGACACATTAAACATTTGTCCATAAGAACAGACTCCTGTTCCATGTCCATAGGTAAAAGATTCCCAGAGATACAGGAATGACAAGTAAAAATAAATATTTTTAAAATTGACACTGTCACTTTAAATTTACTCAGAGCAAATTTAGCAATCAAAAACATACCCCTAATTTAAAGTAAAAGCGCGTGTTTCAGAAGCCATTTAAGACCAAACAAAACTGACACAAGTCCCAATAAGACCCACAGAGTCTTAATAAATAAAATGAGCCACAGATTTTAGGTTAACTCCTTCATACCTATAAAGGAAGATTAACCCCTAAGTCTCCTGTCACATACGTTTTATGTGCCTGCACACTGCCTAAATAAAATCCTCTACTAAGGATTTAGCATGTCCCAAATAAATAATGCAGAAAAATCCTCAAGTTCAAGTCTCCAAGACCTAGAAGACAAAAGCACTTCCCTGCAAATCCAGCTATCCGGCAGGAAGACGGCTCACAAGGCGTGAAAGGACCTGTAGAAAAAGAAAGAACAGAGTAACCAACTCTGGCTTTCTATACCAAGGGCAGCAAATGTGTTAGAAATCTGAGCAAGGACCACCTCACTACTTTCTAACTGCTTAAAAGCCACCACTACTCTTACTCAAGAGATTGACGTGGACACAGGTAAACCCAAATCCTTGCTTGCAGGGAAAAGTACCCAAAAAAAGGAATCAATATCTTCAAACACCAAACTTCACCTCCTCCATTGACAGAGGCAAAGAGAATGACTGGGGGTTATGGGTAATTGGAATGACATCGTGGACTCTCCATGTCTTAGGACAGACATGTATGTTTACCTGAAAAAGAGTCTATAGGAATTACATAATATGTGGGATATAATTCCCTGGACTAGGAGGCAGTAAAGAACAGACACAAGAGCTTTAATCCCTCCCACCTCTCCTCAGTTTAATGTATAGCCGAGTATAAAAAAGGAAACCGATAAGAAAGACAAAAGCAGGGTCTACAGAGCAAATTAGAGCTGTTGTCCAAAAATTGAAATGGACGGGCCTATGGAAAGAACATAATTTATCAGGCAAGTATTAATTTTGTTTTCTTTCGTAAGATAAGAGTCCATAAGTATTCCATAACATGTGGGATTTAATACCCAATGAAACAAAAAAAGGTTGTGTGGTCATCAAGCTGTGCAATTTATTTTGCAGTGTAAACCGCAACACATCGTATGTGATACAGCAGCTCAGATAAATCCTACACGTTTCATGCCGACGGGCACTTCATCAGTGATAGTGAAAACACTCCTCCTCCTATACGTTATACATTAGAATCAATCCACAATTACATTCAGATGCTAAAGGGATTAAGCATTAAAGTAATACATAAGCTAAATTAATATCAAACATAAGTAGAGGAGGAGGAGTGTTTTCACTATCCCTGACGAAGTGCCTGTCGGTATGAAACGCGTAGGATTTATCTGACCTGCTGTATCACGTATGATGTGTTGCTGTTTACACTGCAAATTAAATTGTAAAAAATTGATGACCACACAACAGTTTTTGTTTCATTGGGCATTAAGTATTGATTGAAGGCTGGGACGCCTTTTTCAACGAGTTTGTATCTGCCGCTGTTCATACCTGAGTAACAACACTTCCGGACAGGTCACAGGACCGAAACCGAGTGAAGCGCTGGTAGGAGGAGCCCGAGTGGGGCTGTCATCATTTTCCGCAATGAAGAGGAGCTCGGAGACATTACAAGATACTTACACAGTAAGTCACGGGAGAAGTTCCACATCAGGTATCCTTACCGTAGAAACATAACGACAACTGGGTAAGCAACTTATGTCATATACTAAACAGAAACGCTATACTATTACAGTTGCACAGTGTCTATGCAAGGGTTGTCTATATACTGCGAGGCTCAACCAAGTACACTACAAGGTTTTGAACTGTGTGAAGAAAACCCGGTTCCCTTACCAAGCAGTAGATAAACATTTGGTCTAAGAGACTGAGGATTTAATACCCAAGCTAAGAGTCCATGTTAAGGAAAGGCAGGGAAAGAATAAGGCAGTTCCTATTTGCCGGACCCTGTGGCCTGAAGGAGTTTCCAGACAAAAGAATTTTTCCCAAAAAGCAAAAACATAAAAATGGAAAATCTTTTAATAATTTATGCAGAGAAGACATGTTGCAGCTTTGCAAATCCTCTCCAATGATGCATAATTTATTACAGCCCAGGAAGTAGCAATTGAACTGAAAGAATGTGCTAAGATATGCCTAGGAGACTTCCCTGCCACCAACAGGTTTAGAGAATCACTTGATTGAATCAAGACATAAGGCTACCAGTAGTCTTCTGTAGTGAAACCAGAATAGAGCACAAACAAACTGAACTTTTATACATTATACACTGTCAGGATATCTGTGAGTGTTATTAAATAATATATATATATATATATATATATATATATATATATATATATATATATATATATATATACATATATATATATATATATATATATATATATATATATTATTTATACATAAGACCACAGGGTTCATTATATATGAAACTGGTTGCATCAGTTTTATTTACTATAAATTACAGTTCTCTCTGCCAAATGATTTTGGCTGGGTAAAACAACCCCTCCTTGCTGTTTAAGACAAGTGAGGACAAAGGGAAAAACATTTGGTTTGGATTCAATTAGTAAAGGAAATTTATTTCAAAGAGATGTTCACTATAAGGCTTTGTTTCAAGTTTGATTTCCTGACATTTCCTCTCTGAAATAAGAGGTTATCAGGTAATAACCTCATGTGGAGATAAAC
>NC_069499.1:545819326-545849326 GCF_027579735.1 Bombina bombina
TTGTAATCTAGCAGAAAGTTTGTAATTGACATGTATTATCAATTTTGCTGCTAAAGGCCCTAAAAAACAGAATTTATGTTTACCTGATAAATTACTTTCTCCAACGGTGTGTCCGGTCCACGGCGTCATCCTTACTTGTGGGATATTCTCTTCCCCAACAGGAAATGGCAAAGAGCCCAGCAAAGCTGGTCACATGATCCCTCCTAGGCTCCGCCTACCCCAGTCATTCGACCGACGTTAAGGAGGAATATTTGCATAGGAGAAACCATATGATACCGTGGTGACTGTAGTTAAAGAAAATAAATTATCAGACCTGATTAAAAAACCAGGGCGGGCCGTGGACCGGACACACCGTTGGAGAAAGTAATTTATCAGGTAAACATAAATTCTGTTTTCTCCAACATAGGTGTGTCCGGTCCACGGCGTCATCCTTACTTGTGGGAACCAATACCAAAGCTTTAGGACACGGATGAAGGGAGGAAGCAAATCAGGTCACCTAAATGGAAGGCACCACGGCTTGCAAAACCTTTCTCCCAAAAACAGCCTCAGAAGAAGCAAAAGT
This sequence comes from Bombina bombina, assembly GCF_027579735.1. Taxonomy (NCBI): domain Eukaryota; kingdom Metazoa; phylum Chordata; class Amphibia; order Anura; family Bombinatoridae; genus Bombina; species Bombina bombina. Next base: position 545,819,889 of record NC_069499.1, read on the forward strand.
TAAACACTAAAAAACTCTAAGCCATCTCCGTGGAGATGTTGCCTGTACAACGGCAAAGAGAATGACTGGGGTAGGCGGAGCCTAGGAGGGATCATGTGACCAGCTTTGCTGGGCTCTTTGCCATTTCCTGTTGGGGAAGAGAATATCCCACAAGTAAGGATGACGCCGTGGACCGGACACACCTATGTTGGAGAAATGATGATAAAGTTTGCTGTGCTCTTACTACATATGAATATTCAGTCTCAAGGAGATTTCCCTGTGGGGATCAACGTGCCCTCAAATACAGCAAAGACGAGATACGAGAGGCAAAGACACATTATTATGATTCAGGCACAGTATCCAATTGTAAAACACCCGGTACACGTAGTGCTTCGCCTGATTGATGGGAATGCAGCCGAGCTCCCCCCTAGTGAGAGCAGACAACCTGCATAGGGAGACGCTGGAGATAAAACAAAATGTATGCTTACCTGATACATTTATTTATTTCTGGATATGGTGAGTCCACGATGTCATCAATTACTGTTGGGAATATCACTCCTGGCCAGCAGGAGGAGGCAAAGAGCACCACAGTTAAACTGTTAAGTATCACTTCCCTTCCCACAAACCCCAGTTATTCGACCAAAGGTAATGGAGAAAAAGGAGTAATACAAAGGTGTAGAGGTGCCTGAGCTTTAATCAAAAAACTACTGTCTACCCTACTCTAAGATAAAATCAAATACCTTGGAATCTACCTGGCCCCCTCCATTAATAAGTTATTTAAATTTAACTACACACCACTTTTACACAAACTTAGGAAAGATTTTGACTCCTGGCAGGAGAAACCACTGTCATGGTGGGGTAGGATCCAGGCAGTTAAAATGACCACCTTACCCCAAATCCTGTATCTCCTCCAGGCTGCACCAATCCAATTGCCACTGACCTATCTGACAAACCTACAATCCATGATAAACTCCTTTATATGGGGAAAGGTAAAGCCCCGTATCAGTAAAAGGATCCTGACAAAACCCTTAGGCAGGGGGGGCATGGGGGTACCGTTAATATCACAATACTACAAGGCTGTAGTTCTGCAAAAAATCTTAGAGTGGCACGATGTCACACACAAAAGCTTGGTCCTCTATAGACTCCTTCCTGCTGAGCTCACCCGTAATAGGGCCACTGTGCTGGATCAAACAAACAAGTAGACCCATATTATCCAGAACCTCCCCTCTCTACGCTCATTACTTCCGAACTTGGGATACTATACGACTTAAAACCAAAGGACTCACGACATACATCTCACCAATGACACCTATACCGATAAACGCGGAATTCCATAAGGGGCTTATCTCGAATGAATCGTATTCTCCAGATACAGGCCCAACGATACCGTTTACTTACCTGACAGGGGGTGGGAAACTGAAACAGAGAGCACAACTTACAGAACTGGCAGGTGGAGCCTTCTCTCGATGGCTAAAATATGCTCAACTTACACACTTACTGGCCTCTTCACCCTATAAACAGGACTTATTGAGAGAATTGACGAAATTTGAAAGACTCTGTCTGGAGGGAGTGACGTCCAGAGGTTCACTGTCCATAACAAAAAGACTGTTAGACGACACCCTTAGCCTACCCACACCCTCTTATGACTCTCACTGGCAAACCGACTTAGGAATCACTATCCCCAAAGAGCAATGGGACAACATATTTTACAACTCTGCCAAGTCCTCCTCCTCCCCTAGAATACTGGAGCTTAACCATAAGGTTCTGTTTCGATGGTATCTTACCCCTGACAGGCTTAAACGGATATACCCCCAATCTAATGCCACATGTTGGAGAGGTTGTGGGTCTCCTGGCACAATGGCCCATATTTGGTGGCACTGCCCGAAATTACTCCCATTTTGGGAAAGCGTTATTATTAGCCTGAAAATTATTATGGGAGAACAATTCGAATTACCCCCAACCACAGCCCTTCTAAATTACAAACCAAAGAAAATATGCAAAGTCAAGTGGAAACTCCTCCAATATAGCTTAAACGGAGCCAAATTACTTATTGCACGCAAATGGAAATCTGCCCAGATTCCAACTCGGCAGGAATGGTTGCACAATACATCTGAGCTGCTAGAGATTGAAGAATATGCATACCTTAAGAACGGCAGTCTTGCCTTCTACCATAACATACAATTTTACTGGCAGACTCTCCTACACTCACAGATAGCCTAATTGTCTCTAGGGCTTCGGGGTGGGCCGCCCTACCTGGACCACTTTTCAAAATTTATTAAACCCTCCCCCCCTTTTCTTCTTCGCCCTTTCCCCTCTCTCTATACTCACCTTTCTTTTTGTTCCTTTTCCTTTTCTCTCTTCTTCCTTTCTTATTGTGTTTTTGCCGGTATAGGCATATGTTTTGAATTGTTAAGTTCTCTATGTTGTTACTGTTTTTGAGGAGTGCACTTCCTACGCAAAGATACCAGTCGGAGACGTAAATGTTAAAATGAACTGTTGCAAAGCCAGGCTAAAACGGTATGTACCACGACTAACGTATACGAACTATTCCTATTCTACACCGTGCCTGTTTATAGTATCTATATCTTGGGGAGTCTCCCCAATCATTATTATTAACAAGAGTCTCCCCGTTACGGACAATTTACCTCTAATAGCTTGCTTAATACGGTTAAATTATACGAAATGTCTGAGTATCTTTATGGACAATGTTATGGTTATTTCCACTGTAAGTGTATTCTTTTCTTCTAAAATAAAAATGTTTTAAAAAAAACAAAAAAACAAAAACAACTGTCTAAAAATAAAGGGCGGGGTCGTAACCCATATCCGGAAATAAAAGGAAATTTATGCTTACCTGATAAATTGATTTCTTCTACGATACGACGAGTCCACGGATTCATCCTTTACTTGTGGGATATTATCCTCCTGCTAACAGGAAGTGGCAAAGAGCACCACAGCAGAGCTGTATATATAGCTCCTCCCTTCTCTCCACCCCCAGTCATTCGACCGAAGGTATAGGAAGAGAAAAGCTAAAAGTTGCAGAGGTGACTGAAGTTTTGAAAAACAAAAATATAATCTGTCTAAAATGACAGGGAGGGCCGTGGACTCGTCGTATCGTAGAATAAATCAATTTATCAGGTAAGCATAAATTTCCTTTTCTTCTACTAGATACGACGAGTCCATGGATTCATCCTTTACTTGTGGGATACAATACCAAAGCAACAGGACACGGATGAACGGGAGGGACAAGACAGATACCTAAACGGAAGGCACCACTGCTTGAAAATAAAAAAAAAAATTGCCTCAGAAGAAGCAAAAGTATCAAATTTGGAAAATTTGGAAAAAGTATGAAGGGAGGACCAAGTCTCAGCCTTACAAATCTGTTCAACAGAAGCATCGTTTTCAAAAAGCCCATGTGGAAGCCACAGCTCTAGTAGAATGAGCCGTAACCTTTTCAGGGGGCTGCTGTCCAGCAGTCTCGTATGCTAGGCGGATGATGCTTTTCAGCCAAAAAGAAAGAGAGGTAGCCGTAGCTTTTTGACTCCTACATCTTCCAGAATAAACAACGAATAGAGAAGATGTTTGACGGAAATCCTTGGTCGCTTGTAAGTAAAACTTCAAAGCCCGAACCACGTCCAAGTTATGTAAGACGTTCCTTCTTAAAAGAAGGATTAGGACACAAGGAAGGAACCACAATTTCCTGATTAATATTCTTATTATAAACAACCTTAGGAAGAAACCCAGGTTTAGTACGCAAAACCACCTTATCCGAATGGAATATAAGATAAGGCGAATCACATTGCAACGCAGAAAGCTCAGAAACTCTTCGAGCCGAAAAGATAGCAACTAAAAACAAAACTTTCCAAGATAATAGTTTAATATCGATGGAATGCATGGGTTCAAACGGAACCCCTTGAAGAACAATGAGAACTAAATTCAAACTCCATGGCGGGGCAATAGGTTTAAACACAGGCTTGATTCTGATTAAAGCCTGACAAAAAGACTGAACGTCTGGGACATCCGCCAGACGCTTGTGTAGTAAAATTGACAAAGCAGAAATTTGTCCCTTTAAGGAACTAGCTGATAATCCCTTCTCCAATCCTTCTTGGAGAAAAGACAAAATCCTAGGAATCTTAATCCTACTCCATGAGTAGCCCTTGGATTCACACCAATAAAGATATTTACGCCATATCTTATGGTGAATTTTTCTCGTGACAGGCTTGCGAGCCTGAATCAAAGTATCAATGACCGATTCAGAGAATCCCCGCTTAGATAAAACTAAGCGTTCAATCTCCAAGCAGTCAGCTGCAGAGAATTTAGATTTGGATGCTGGAACGGACCTTGAATGAGAAGGTCCTGTCTCAATGGTAGTTTCCACGGAGGCAGAGAGGACATGTCCACTAGAGCTGCATACCAAGTCCTGCGTGGCCACGCAGGCGCTATCAGGATTACTGAAGCTCTCTCGTGTTTGATTCTTGCAATCAGATGGGGAAGGAGAGGAAATGGCGGAAACACATAAGCCAGGTTGAACGACCAAGGTACTGATAGAACATCTATAAGTACAGCTTGGGGATCCCTTGACCTGGACCCGTAACGAGGAAGTTTGGTATTCTGACGAGATGCCATCAGATCCAAATCCGGTGTGCCCCATTGACGGATCAATGATGCGAACACCTCCGGATGAAGTTCCCACTCCCCCCGGATGAAAAGTCTGACGACTTAGAAAATCCTCTTCCCAGTTCTCCACTCCTGGGATATAGATTGCTGATAGATGGCAAGAGTGAGCCTCTGCCCATCGGATTACCTTTGAAACCTCTATCATCGCTAGAGAACTCCTTGTTCCCCCTTGATGATTGACATATGCTACAGTTGTGATGTTGTCCGACTGGAGCCTTATGAATTTGGCCAAAGCCAACTGAGGCCACGCCTGAAGCGCATTGAATATTGCTCTCAGTTCCAGAATATTGATTGGAAGTAGAGACTCCTCCTGAGTCCACACACCCTGAGCTTTCAGGCAATTCCAGACTGCACCCCAGCCCAAGAGGCTGGCGTCCGTTGTCACTTTTACCCATGCTGGCCTGCGGAAACACATTCCCTGGGACAGATGATCCGGTGACAACCACCAAAGAAGAGTCTCTCTGGTCTCTTGATCCAGATTTATCTGAGGAGATAAATTCGCATAATCCCCATTCCACTGTCTGAGCATGCACAGCTGCAGTGGTCTGAGATGAAAGCGAGCAAACGGAACAATGTCCATTGCCGCTACCATTAATCCAATGACCTCCATACACTGAGCCACTGATGGCCGAGGAATGGACTGAAGTGCTTGACAAGTATTTAGAATCTTTGACTTTCTGACCTCCGTCAGAAATATTTTCATGTCTACTGAGTCAATCAGAGTTCCCAAGAAAGGAACTCTTGTCTGTGGAACTAGTGAACTCTTTTCTACATTCACTTTCCAACCGTGACTTCTTAGAAATGCCAACACGATGCCCATGTGAGATTTGGTCAGAAGATAAGTTGACGCCTGGATCAAAATATCGTCCAGATAAGGCGCAACTGCTATGCCCCGCGGCCTGAGAACCGCCAGAAGGGACCTTAGCACCTTTGTGAAGACTCTGGGAGCTGTGGCCAACCCGAAAGGAAGGGCCACAAACTGATAGTGTTCATCTAGAAAGGCAAACCTTAGGAACTGATGATGATCCTTGTGGATAGGAATGTGAAGATACGCATCCTTTAGGTCCACTGTGGTCATATATTGACCTCCCTGGATCATTGGCAAAATTGTGCGTATAGTCTCCATCTTGAACGATGGGACTCTGAGAAATTTGTTTAGGCATTTGAGATCTAAAATTGGTCTGAAAGTTCCCTCTTTTTTGGGAACCACGAACAGATTTGAGTAAAACCCTTGTCCCTGTTCTAGTTTTGGAACTGGGCAAATTACTCCCATGGTATAAAGGTCTTTTACACAGCGTAAGAATGCCTCTCTTTTTGTAGGGTCTACAGACAAACGTGAAAGATGAAATCTCCCTCTTGAGAGAAATTCCTTGAATTCCAGCTGATACCCCTGGGTCACAATTTCCAATGCCCAGGGATCCTGAACATCTCTTGCCCAAGCCTGCGCAAAGAGAGAAAGTCTGCCCCCTACTAAATCCGGTCCCGGATCGGGGGCCGCCCTTTCATGCTGTCATGGTAGCAGCAGTGGGCTTCTTGGCTTGTTTACCCTTATTCCAGGTCTGGTTAGGTCTCCAGACTGACTTGGATTGAGCAAAATTCCCTTCCTGCTTTATGTTGGAAGAGGGAGTAGAGGGTCCTTTAAAGTTCCGAAAGGAACGAAAATTATTTTATTTACCCCTCATCTTCACAGCCTTATCCTGAGGCAGGGCTTGACCTTTACCTCAAGTAATGTCAGAAATGATTTCCTTTAATTCAGGCCCGAATAGGGTCTTACCCTTAAAAGGAATAGCTAACAGTTTAGACTTTGATGACACATCAGCAGACCAAGACTTGAGCCATAATGCTCTACGCACTAAGATGGCAAAGCCTGCATTTTTCGCCGCTAATTTAGCCATTTGAACAGCGGCATCTGTAATAAAAGAATTAGCGAGCTTGAGAGCCTTAATTCTATCCAAAATATCATCTAATGGGGTCTCAACCTTAAGAGACTCCTCTAGAGCCTCAAACTAAAAAGCTGCTGCAGTACTAACTGGAACAATGCAATCTATAGGTTGTAAAACTGTAAACTGGCCTGTTTTTAAAAACCCTGTAAAACTGGCAGTTTAAATAATACCTCTGTAAGGGTAGTAGACATAACTGCAGCCATATCTTGAAGAGTAAAAGAATTAGACGCACTAGAAGTACTTGGCGTCGCTTGAGTGGGCGTTAAAGGTTGTGACACTTGGGGAGAATTGGATGGCATAACCTGATTCTCTTCAGACTGAGAATCATCCTTAGACATACTTTTATCACCTAAAATATGTTCTTTGCAGTGTAAGGCCCTTTCAGTACAAGAGGGACACAATGTAAGTGGGAGTTCCACAATGGCTTCTAAACACATAGAGCACTGACTTTCTTCAATGTCAGACATGTTGAACAGGGTAGTAATAACCACAAAAGTCATGAAAAAACTTTATTTATTTATTGAAAAAAACACCAATTTGAAAAACCATACTGCGCCTTTAAGAAGTAAAAACAGAATTTATGTTTACCTGATAAATTTCTTTCTCCAACGGTGTGTCCGGTCCACGGCGTCATCCTTACTTGTGGGATATTCTCTTCCCCAACAGGAAATGGCAAAGAGCCCAGCAAAGCTGGTCACATGATCCCTCCTAGGCTCCGCCTACCCCAGTCATTCGACCGACGTTAAGGAGGAATATTTGCATAGGAGAAACCATATGGTACCGTGGTGACTGTAGTTAAAGAAAATAAATTATCAGACCTGATTAAAAAACCAGGGCGGGCCGTGGACCGGACACACCGTTGGAGAAAGAAATTTATCAGGTAAACATAAATTCTGTTTTCTCCAACATAGGTGTGTCCGGTCCACGGCGTCATCCTTACTTGTGGGAACCAATACCAAAGCTTTAGGACACGGATGAAGGGAGGGAGCAAATCAGGTCACCTAAATGGAAGGCACCACGGCTTGCAAAACCTTTCTCCCAAAAATAGCCTCAGAAGAAGCAAAAGTATCAAACTTGTAAAATTTGGTAAAAGTGTGCAGTGAAGACCAAGTCGCTGCCCTACATATCTGATCAACAGAAGCCTCGTTCTTGAAGGCCCATGTGGAAGCCACAGCCCTAGTGGAATGAGCTGTGATTCTTTCGGGAGGCTGCCGTCCGGCAGTCTCGTAAGCCAATTTGATGATGCTTTTAATCCAAAAAGAGAGAGAGGTAGAAGTTGCTTTTTGACCTCTCCTTTTACCTGAATAAACAACAAACAAGGAAGATGTTTGTCTAAAATCCTTTGTAGCATCTAAATAGAATTTTAGAGCGCGAACAACATCCAAATTGTGCAACAAACGTTCCTTCTTTGAAACTGGTTTTGGACACAGAGAAGGTACGATAATCTCCTGGTTAATGTTTTTGTTAGAAACAACTTTTGGAACTAAATTGAGACTCCAAGGAGGAGTCAAAGGTTTGTAAACAGGCTTGATTCTAACCAGAGCCTGAACAAAGGCTTGAACATCTGGCACAGCTGCCAGCTTTTTGTGAAGTAATACCGACAAGGCAGAAATCTGTCCCTTCAGGGAACTAGCAGATAATCCTTTTTCCAATCCTTCTTGAAGGAAGGATAGAATCCTAGGAATCTTAACCTTGTCCCAAGGGAATCCTTTAGATTCACACCAACAGATATATTTTTTCCAAATTTTGTGGTAAATCTTTCTAGTTACAGGCTTTCTGGCCTGAACAAGAGTATCGATAACAGAATCTGAGAATCCCTCGCTTCGATAAAATCAAGCGTTCAATCTCCAAGCAGTCAGCTGGAGTGAAACCAGATTCGGATGTTCGAACGGACCCTGAACAAGAAGGTCTCGTCTCAAAGGTAGCTTCCAAGGTGGAGCCGATGACATATTCACCAGATCTGCATACCAAGTCCTGCGTGGCCACGCAGGAGCTATCAAGATCACCGACGCCCTCTCCTGATTGATCCTGGCTACCAGCCTGGGGATGAGAGGAAATGGCGGGAACACATAAGCTAGTTTGAAGGTCCAAGGTGCTACTAGTGCATCCACTAGAGCCGCCTTGGGATCCCTGGATCTGGCCCCGTAGCAAGGAACTTTGAAGTTCTGACGAGAGGCCATCAGATCCATGTCTGGAATGCCCCACAGGTGAGTGACTTGGGCAAAGATTTCCGGATGGAGTTCCCACTCCCCCGGATGCAATGTCTGACGACTCAGAAAATCCGCTTCCCAATTTTCCACTCCTGGGATGTGGATAGCAGACAGGTGGCAGGAGTGAGACTCCGCCCATAGAATGATTTTGGTCACTTCTTCCATCGCTAGGGAACTCCTTGTTCCCCCCTGATGGTTGATGTACGCAACAGTTGTCATGTTGTCTGATTGAAACCGTATAAACTTGGTCCTCGCTAGCCGAGGCCAGGCCTTGAGAGCATTGAATATCGCTCTCAGTTCCAGAATATTTATCGGTAGAAGAGATTCTTCCCGAGACCAAAGACCCTGAGCTTTCAGGGATCCCCAGACCGCGCCCCAGCCCATCAGACTGGCGTCGGTCGTGACAATGACCCACTCTGGTCTGCGGAACGTCATCCCTTGAGACAGATTGTCCAGGGACAGCCACCAACGGAGTGAGTCTCTGGTCCTCTGATTTACTTGTATCTTCGGAGACAAGTCTGTATAGTCCCCATTCCACTGACTGAGCATGCACAGTTGTAATGGTCTTAGATGAATGCGCGCAAAAGGAACTATGTCCATCGCCGCTACCATCAACCCGATCACTTCCATGCACTGAGCTATGGAAGGAAGAGGAACGGAATGAAGTATCCGACAAGAGTCTAGAAGTTTTGTTTTTCTGGCCTCTGTTAGAAAGATCCTCATTTCTAAAGAGTCTATAATTGTTCCCAAGAAGGGAACCCTTGTTGACGGGGATAGAGAACTCTTTTCCACGTTCACTTTCCAGCCGTGAGATCTGAGAAAGGCCAGGACAATGTCCGTGTGAGCCTTTGCTTGAGGAAGGGACGACGCTTGAATCAGAATGTCGTCCGGTAAGGTACTACTGCAATGCCCCTTGGTCTTAGCACCGCTAGAAGGGAGCCTAGTACCTTTGTGAAAATCCTTGGAGCAGTGGCTAATCCGAAAGGAAGCGCCACGAACTGGTAATGTTTGTCCAGGAATGCAAACCTTAGGAACCGATGATGTTCCTTGTGGATAGGAATATGTAGATACGCATCCTTTAAATCCACCGTGGTCATGAATTGACCCTCCTGGATGGAAGGAAGAATAGTTCGAATGGTTTCCATCTTGAAAGATGGAACCTTGAGAAACTTGTTTAAGATCTTGAGATCTAAGATTGGTCTGAACGTTCCCTCTTTTTTGGGAACTATGAACAGATTGGAGTAGAACCCCATCCCTTGTTCTCTTAGTGGAACAGGATGAATCACTCCCATTTTTAACAGGTCTTCTACACAATGTAAGAACGCCTGTCTTTTTATGTGGTCTGAAGACAACTGAGACCTGTGGAACCTCCCCCTTGGGGGAAGTCCCTTGAATTCCAGAAGATAACCCTGGGAGACTATTTCTAGCGCCCAAGGATCCAGAACATCTCTTGCCCAAGCCTGAGCGAAGAGAGAGAGTCTGCCCCCCACCAGATCCGGTCCCGGATCGGGGGCCAATATTTCATGCTGTCTTGGTAGCAGTGGCAGGCTTCTTGGCCTGCTTTCCCTTGTTCCAGCCTTGCATTGGTCTCCAAGCTGGCTTGGCTTGAGAAGTATTACCCTCTTGCTTAGAGGACGTAGCACTTTGGGCTGGTCCGTTTTTACGAAAGGGACGAAAATTGGGTCTATTTTTCGCCTTGAAAGGCCGATCCTGAGGAAGGGCGTGGCCCTTACCCCCAGTGATATCCGAGATAATCTCTTTCAAGTCAGGGCCAAACAGCGTTTTCCCCTTGAAAGGAATGTTTAGTAGCTTGTTCTTGGAAGACGCGTCAGCCGACCAAGATTTCAACCAAAGCGCTCTGCGCGCCACAATAGCGAACCCAGAATTCTTAGCCGCTAACCTAGCCAATTGCAAAGTGGCGTCTAGGGTGAAAGAATTAGCCAATTTGAGAGCATTGATTCTGTCCATAATCTCCTCATAAGGAGGAGAATCACTATCGAGCGCCTTTATCAGTTCATCAAACCAGAAACATGCGGCTGTAGTGACAGGGACAATGCATGAAATTGGTTGTAGAAGGTAACCCTGCTGAACAAACATCTTTTTAAGCAAACCTTCTAATTTTTTATCCATAGGATCTTTGAAAGCACAACTATCCTCTATGGGTATAGTGGTGCGTTTGTTTAAAGTAGAAACCGCTCCCTCGACCTTGGGGACTGTCTGCCATAAGTCCTTTCTGGGGTCGACCATAGGAAACAATTTTTTAAATATGGGGGGAGGGACGAAAGGAATACCGGGCCTTTCCCATTCTTTATTAACAATGTCCGCCACCCGCTTGGGTATAGGAAAAGCTTCTGGGAGCTCCGGCACCTCTAGGAACTTGTCCATTTTACATAGTTTCTCTGGGATGACCAAATTTTCACAATCATCCAGAGTGGATAATACCTCCTTAAGCAGAATGCGGAGATGTTCCAACTTAAATTTAAATGCAATTACATCAGGTTCAGCCTGTTGAGAAATGTTCCCTGAATCAGTAATTTCTCCCTCAGACAAAACCTCCCTGGCCCCCTCAGATTGGGTTAGGGGCCCTTCAGAGATATTAATATCAGCGTCGTCATGCTCTTCAGTAACTAAAACAGAGCAGCCACGCTTACGCTGACAAGGGTTCATTTTGGCTAAAATGTTTTTGACAGAATTATCCATTACAGCCGTTAATTGTTGCATAGTAAGCAGTATTGGCGCGCTAGATGTACTAGGGGCCTCCTGAGTGGGCAAGACTCGTGTAGACGAAGGAGGGAATGATGCAGTACCATGCTTACTCCCCTCACTTGAGGAATCATCTTGGGCATCATTGTCATTATCACATAAATCACATTTATTTAAATGAGACAGGAATTCTGGCTTCCCCACATTCAGAACACAGTCTATCTGGTAGTTCAGACATGTTAAACAGGCATAAACTTGAAAATAAAGTACAAAAAACGTTTTAAAATAAAACCGTTACTGTCACTTTAAATTTTAAACTGAACACACTTTATTACTGCAATTGCGAAAAAACATGAAGGAATTGTACAAAATTCACCAAAATTTCACCACAGTGTCTTAAAGCCTTAAAAGTATTGCACACCAAATTTGGAAGCTTTAACCCTTAAAATAACGGAACCGGAGCCGTTTTAACACTTTAACCCCTTTACAGTCCCTGGTATCTGCTTTGCTGAGACCCAACCAAGCCCAAAGGGGAATACGATACCAAATGACGCCTTCAGAAAGTCTTTTCTAAGTATCAGAGCTCCTCTCACATGCGACTGCATGCCATGCCTCTCAAAAACAAGTGCGCCACACCGGCGCGAAAATGAGACTCTGCTTATGCTTTGGGAAAGCCCCAGAGAAATAAGGTGTCTAATACAGTGCCTGCCGATATTATAATATCAATAAACCCAGATAAAATGATTCCTCAAAGCTAAATATGTTTTAAAACTGATCGATTTAGCCCAGAAAAGTCTACAATCTTAATAAGCCCTTGTGAAGCCCTTATTTACCATCGTAATAAACATGGCTTACCGGATCCCATAGGGAAAAATGACAGCTTCCAGCATTACATCGTCTTGTTAGAATGTGTCATACCTCAAGCAGTAAGAGACTGCACACTGTTCCCCCAACTGAAGTTAATTGCTCTCAACAGTCCTGTGTGGAACAGCCATGGATTTTAGTTACGGTTGCTAAAATCATTTTCCTCATACAAACAGAAATCTTCATCTCTTTTCTGTTTCTGAGTAAATAGTACATACCAGCACTATTTTAAAATAACAAACTCTTGATTGAATAATAAAAACTACAGTTAAACACTAAAAAACTCTAAGCCATCTCCGTGGAGATGTTGCCTGTACAACGGCAAAGAGAATGACTGGGGTAGGCGGAGCCTAGGAGGGATCATGTGACCAGCTTTGCTGGGCTCTTTGCCATTTCCTGTTGGGGAAGAGAATATCCCACAAGTAAGGATGACGCCGTGGACCGGACACACCTATGTTGGAGAAAAAGCACACAATTTTTCCAAATCTGCTTCAAAATGCTATTAAGCTTACAATTTTAGCATATATCTTTCTTATATTGTATCCTGATATTGCACCACAAGGGACCAATTAACCCTCTATAGGAAAAAACGTTACACCTAAAAACGTTATGAAACAACTTAAACACCCCCTGCACCTCGCCACAGCTCTGCTGTGGCGCCTACCTGCCCTCAGGGGTCTGACAAACGTCTCACTATGACTCCGGTAGATAATCTCTCAGTTTGGGCCCAACCGAAGCTGAAGTTTGCTGCCTTCTTGTCAAAATCAACTGTGCATCTGAGGCGCGAAAATTAGGCCCCGCCCATCATATGTGATGTACTCTCAGCCTAAAAAACCGCATTGAAGCGGTACAGAAACTAGCCATGTGGATTTAGGCATCCTAATTGTATAATATAGCCATGTGAACCCCCAGCACAATGCCCAAACACCAGTGATTATTAACCATTTGTGCAAATAAAAACGTTATGCTGCCCCAGTGTCTAACCATGCTGCCATCATTTTCTTGCTGCATTTAGCCCATAACAAGTAATACACAGGTCTCCAGTAATAACCCTTCTTATGTCTATAGGTTTACTGCTTACCCCTTCCCTCTTGGGAACTATGTCAGCCTGTTCTGAAATATCACAGTCTCTTCAGAAGTAAATGACTGAACATACCTCAATGCTTGTAGCATGAAAACGTTCCCCACACTGAAGCTTCTCTAGTACTCCTCAGCCATTCTGTGGGAACTCATATGGATCTTAGTGACATCTGCTAAGATCATCAACCTCCAGGCAGAAATCTTCTTCTATATGCTGCCTGAGGAAAAATAGTACTCACCGGTACCATTTAAAATAAAAAATTCTTGATTGAAGAAACTAAAAACTATCATTTTAACACCTCTTTCACTTTACCTCTTCCTATTACTAGTATAGGCAAAGAGAATGACTGGGGGTGGAGAGAAGGGAGGAGCTATATATATACAGCTCTGCTGTGGTGCTCTTTGCCACTTCCTGTTAGCAGGAGGATAATATCCCACAAGTAAAGGATGAATCCGTGGACTCGTCGTATCTAGTAGAAGAAATAAATTAATCAGGTAAGCATAAATTTTGTTTTCTTTCCTAAGATATGGTGAGTCCACAACATTATCAATTACTGTTGGTAAAAAATACCCAAGCTAGAGGACACAGATGACCAGGGAGGGACAAGACAGGCAGACCTAAACAGAAGGCACCACCTCTTGAAGAACTTTTCCTCCAAAAGAAACCTTGTCCGATGCTAAAAAATCAAATTGATAAAATTTGGAAAAAGTATGCAAAGAAGATCAAGTTGCAGCCTTGCAAAACCGATCCACAGAAGCTTCATCTGTAATAGCCCAAGAAGAAGAGACAGCCCTTGTGTAATGAGTCATAACTCTCTCAGGAGACTGCAGCCCCACAGTCTGAAAAGCAAACAAATTAAAACTTCTCAAGCAGAGAAAAGAGAAGTAGCAGTAGCTTTCTGTTACAGAGAAAAACAAAAACAGAAGAAAAAATATTAAGCACGCACAACATCCAAATTGTGCACACATGTTCCTCAAGAGATAATATTGAGGACACAGAGGGAACAACAAATTCCCAAACAATATTTCCACTAAAGATAAATAACCGCCTTATCCGAAATAAGATAAAGCGAAACACACTGCCAAGCCGAGAATACCTAAGCTCACCGAGTAGAAGATATAGCAAAAAAAGAAAAACTTCCAAGATAAATTAAAATCTATGGAATGCTATGGCTCAAACTGAGCCAGCTGCAAAACCTTAAAACCAAGGTTAAAGCTCCAAAAGGAGCAAAAGACTTAAACACAGGCCTGATACTAACCAGGGTCTGACAAAAAGATTACACGTCTCGTACATCTGCCAGAGACTAGTGTAAAAAAGGATAACGCAGAAATCTGACCCTTCAGAGAACTGACTGACAAACCGTCCTCTAGACCTTCCTGGACAAAGGGCAAAACCACTAGGAATCCTGACCCTACTTCCAAGAGAGGTCCTGGGATTCCCACCAATCAGGGAATTTACGCTATACCTTATGGTAAAAGATACCAGTAACAGGCTTGCGAGCCTGAAACATGGTCTTAATGACCGATTCAGAAAAAACACACTTAGACAGAATTAAGCATTCAATCTCCAAGCAGAAAGCTTCAGAGAAAACTGAATGAAAAATGGAACCTGAATTAGAAGGTCCTTCCTCAGGAACAACCACCAAGGTGGAAGAAATACATCTCCGCTAGGTCTGTAAACCAGATACTGCGAGACTATGCAAGAACTATTAAAATACCGATGTTCACTCCTATTTGATACGAGCAATGACTCGTGGAAGGAGAGCAAACTGAGGAACAGGGATGTCAGACTGAAATCCCAAGGAACCGCCAGGGTATTTAACAGAGCAGCCTGCTGACCTTGACCTTTAACTTAACTTGGAAGCTTGGCTTACTGTCATCTCCAACTCCAGCAACCCCCATTTGAAAGATAACCTGGAGAACACCGCCAGGAGAAGCATCCACTCCCCGGAATGAAAAACCTGACTGCTCAAGAAGTCTGCTCCTGGAATTCACTCCTGAAATGTGAATAGTGGATAAAAAAACATAATTTATGCTTACCTGATAAATTCCTTTCTCCTGTAGTGTAGTCAGTCCACGGGTCATCCATTACTTATGGGATATTAACTCCTCCCTAACAGGAAGTGCAAGAGGATCACCCAAGCAGAGCTGCTATATAGCTCCTCCCTTCTACGTCATACCCAGTCATTCGACCGAAACCAAACGAGAAAGGAGAAACTATAGGGTGCAGTGGTGACTGGAGTTTAATTTAAAATTTAGACCTGCCATAAAAAACAGGGCGGGCCGTGGACTGACTACACTACAGGAGAAAGGAATTTATCAGGTAAGCATAAATTATGTTTTCTCCTGTTAAGTGTAGTCAGTCCACGGGTCATCCATTACTTATGGGATACCAATACCAAAGCTAAAAGTACACGGATGACGGGAGGGAAAGGCAGGATCTTTACACGGAAGGAACCACTGCCTGAAGAACCTTTCTCCCAAAAACAGCCTCAGAAGAAGCAAAAGTGTCAAATTTGTAAAATTTGGAAAAAGTATGAAGAGAAGACCAAGTTGCAGCCTTGCAAATCTGTTCAACAGAGGCCTCATTCTTAAAGGCCCACGTGGAAGCCACAGCTCTCGTAGAATGAGCTGTAATTCTTTCAGGAGGCTGCTGTCCAGCAGTCTCATAGGCTAAACGTATTATGCTACGAAGCCAGAAAGAGAGAGAGGTAGCAGATGCTTTTTGACCTCTCCTCTGTCCAGAATAAACGACAAACAGGGAAGAAGTTTGGCGAAAATCTTTAGTTGCCTGTAAATAAAATTTCAGGGCACGGACTACGTCTAGATTGTGCAGAAGTCGTTCCTTCTTTGAAGAAGAGTTAGGGCACAATGATGGAACAACAATCTCTTGATTGATATTCTTGTTAGTGACTACCTTAGGTAAAAACCCAGGTTTAGTACGCAGAACTACCTTGTCTGAATGAAAAATCAGATAAGGAGAATCACAATGTAAGGCCGATAACTCAGAGACTTTTCGAGCCGAGGAAATAGCCATTAAAAACAGAACTTTCCAAGATAACAGCTTGATATCAATGGAATGAAGGGGTTCAAACGGAACACCCTGTAAAACGTTAAGAACTAAGTTTAAGCTCCACGGTGGAGCAACAGTCTTAAACACAGGCTTAATCCTGGCCAAAGCCTGACAAAAAGCCTGAACGTCTGGAACTTCTGACAGACGTTTGTGTAAAAGGATGGACAGAGCTGAGATCTGTCCCTTTAAAGAACTTGCAGATAAACCCTTTTCTAAACCTTCTTGTAGAAAAGACAATATCCTAGGAATCCTAACCTTACTCCATGAGTAACTCTTGGATTCGCACCAGTGTAAATATTTACGCCATATTTTATGGTAAATTTTCCTGGTAACAGGTTTCCTAGCCTGTATTAAGGTATCAATTACTGACTCCGAAAATCCACGCTTTGATAAAATCAAGCGTTCAATCTCCATGCAGTCAGCTTCAGAGAAATTAGATTTTGATGTTTGAAAGGACCCTGAATTAGAAGGTCCTGTCTCAGAGGCAGAGACCAAGGTGGACAGGATGACATGTCCACTAGATCTGCATACCAGGTCCTGCGTGGCCACGCAGGCGCTATTAGAATCACCGATGCTTTCTCCTGTTTGATCCTGGCAATCAATCGAGGAAGCATCGGGAAGGGTGGAAACACATAAGCCATCTTGAAGGTCCAAGGTGCTGTCAGAGCATCTATCAGGACCGCTCCCTGGACCTGGACCCGTAACAAGGAAGCTTGGCGTTCTGGCGAGACGCCATGAGATCCATATCTGGTTTGCTCCAACGTCGAAGTATTTGGGCAAAGACCTCCGGATGAAGTTCCCACTCCCCCGGATGAAAAGTCTGGCGACTTAGGAAATCCGCCTCCCAGTTCTCCACGCCTGGGATGTGGATCGCTGACAGGTGGCAAGAGTGAGACTCTGCCCAGCGAATTATCTTTGAGACTTCCATCATCGCTAGGGAACTCCTTGTCCCTCCCTGATGGTTGATGTAAGCCACAGTCGTGATGTTGTCCGACTGAAACCTGATGAACCTCAGAGTTGCTAACTGAGGCCAAGCCAGAAGGGCATTGAGAACT
The DNA here is from genome assembly GCF_027579735.1 of Bombina bombina. NCBI lineage: Eukaryota > Metazoa > Chordata > Amphibia > Anura > Bombinatoridae > Bombina > Bombina bombina. Next base: position 545,837,470 of record NC_069499.1, read on the forward strand.
GCTCTCAATTCCAGAATGTTTATTGGAAGGAGACTCTCCTCCTGAGTCCATGATCCCTGAGCCTTCAGGGAATTCCAGACAGCGCCCCAACCTAGTAGGCTGGCGTCTGTTGTTACAATTGTCCAATCTGGCCTGCTGAAGGGCATCCCCCTGGACAGATGTGGCCGAGAAAGCCACCATAGAAGAGAATCTCTGGTCTCTTGATCCAGATTCAGCATAGGGGACAAATCTGAGTAATCCCCATTCCACTGACTTAGCACGCACAATTGCAGTGGTCTGAGATGCAGGCGTGCAAAAGGTACTATGTCCATTGCCGCTACCATTAAGCCGATTACCTCCATGCATTGAGCCACTTACGGGTGTTGAATGGAATGAAGGACACGGCAAGCATTTAGAAGTTTTGTTAACCTGTCCTCTGTCAGGTAAATTTTCATTTCTACAGAATCTATAAGAGTCCCCAAGAAGGGAACTCTTGTGAGTGGCAATAGAGAACTCTTTTCTACGTTCACCTTCCACCCATGCGACCTTAGAAATGCCAGAACTAACTCTGTATGAGACTTGGCAGTTTGGAAACTTGACGCTTGTATCAGAATGTCGTCTAAGTACGGAGCTACCGCTATTTCTCGCGGTCTTAGTACCGCCAGAAGAGAGCCCAGAACCTTTGTAAAGATTCTTGGAGCCGTAGCTAACCCAAAGGGAAGAGCTACAAACTGATAATGCCTGTCTAGGAAGGCAAACCTTAGGTACCGGTAATGATCCTTGTGAATCGGTATGTGAAGGTACGCATCCTTTAGATCCACTGTGGTCATGTACTGACCCTTTTGGATCATGGGTAAGATTGTCCGAATAGTTTCCATTTTGAACGATGGAACTCTTAGGAATTTGTTTAGGATCTTTAAATCCAAGATTGGTCTGAAGGTTCCTTCTTTCTTGGGAACCACAAACAGATTTGAGTAAAACCCTTGTCCGTGTTCCGACCGCGGAACCGGGTGGATCACTCCCATTAGCAAAAGATCTTGTACACAGCGTAGAAACGCCTCTTTCTTCGTCTGGTTTGTTGCCAACCTTGAAAGATGAAATCTCCCTTTTGGAGGAGAAGCTTTGAAGTCCAGAAGATATCCCTGAGATATGATCTCTAACGCCCAGGGATCCTGGACATCTCTTGCCCAAGCCTGGGCGAAGAGAGAAAGTCTGCCCCCTACTAGATCCGTTTCCGGATTTGGGGCCCTCACTTCATGCTGTCTTAGGGGCAGCAGCAGGTTTTCTGGCCTGCTTGCCCTTGTTCCAGGTCTGGTTAGATTTCCAGCCCTGTCTGTAACGAGCAACAGTTCCTTCCTGTTTTGGAGCGGAGGAAGTTGATGCTGCTCCTGCCTTGAAGTTACGAAAGGCACGAAAATTAGACTGTCTAGCCCTTGGTTTGGCTCTGTCTTGAGGCAGGGCATGGCCCTTACCTCCAGTAATGTCAGCGATAATTTCTTTCAAACCGGGCCCAAATAATGTCTGCCCTTTGAAAGGTATGTTAAGCAATTTAGATTTAGAAGTCACATCGGCTGACCAGGATTTTAGCCACAGCGCTCTGCGCGCCTGAATGGCGAATCCGGAATTCTTAGCCGTAAGCTTAGTTAAATGTACTACGGCATCAGAAATAAATGAATTAGCTAGCTTAAGAACTCTAAGCTTGTCTATAATTTCATCCAATGGAACTGAGCTAATGGTCTCCTCTAGAGACTCAAACCAAAATGCCGCCGCAGCCGTGACAGGCGCAATGCAGAGGGGTTGTAATATAAAACCTTGTTGAGTAAACATTTTCTTAAGGTAACCCTCTAACTTTTTGTCCATTGGATCTGAAAAGGCACAGCTATCCTCCACCGGGATAGTGGTACGCTTAGCCAGAGTAGAAACTGCTCCTTCCACCTTAGGGACCGTCTGCCATAAGTCCCGTGTGGTGGCGTCTATTGGGAACATTTTTCTAAATATAGGAGGGGGGGAAAAGGGCACACCGGGCCTATCCCACTCCTTGGTAATAATCTCTGTAAGCCTCTTAGGTATAGGAAAAACGTCAGTACACGCCGGTACCGCATAGTATCTATCCAGCCTACATAATTTCTCTGGAATTGCAACCGTATTACAATCATTCAGAGCCGCTAATACCTCCCCTAATAATACACGGAGGTTCTCAAGCTTAAATTTAAAATTTGAAATGTCTGAGTCCAGTCTATTTGGATCAGATCCGTCACCCACAGAATGAAGCTCTCCGTCTTCATGTTCTGCCATTTGTGACGCAGTATCAGACATGGCTCTAACATTATCAGCGTACTCTGTTCTCACCCCAGAGTGGTCGCGTTTACCTCTAAGTTCTGGCAATTTAGATAAAACTTCAGTCATAACATTAGCCATGTCTTGTAAAGTGATTTGTAATGGCCGCCCTGATGTACTTGTCGTCGCAATATCACGCACCTCCTGAGCGGGAGATGCAGGTACTGACACGTGAGGAGAGTTAGTCGGCATAACTTTCCCCTCGTTGTCTGGTGAAATTTTCTTAAAATGTACAGATTGGCTTTTATTTAAAGTAGCATCAATGCAATTAGTACACAAATTTCTATTGGGCTCCACATTGGCTTTTGAACATATTGCACAAAGAAATTCCTCTGTGTCAGACATGTTAAAACAAACTAGCAATTAGCCTAGCAAGCTTGGAAAATACTTTTCAAATAAATTTACAAGCAATATAAAAAACGTTACTGTGCCTTTAAGAAGCACACAAAAACTGTCACAGTTGAAATAACAATGAACCGGATTAGTTATAGAAACCAAATTTTCACAGAAAATGCATTAAGTTAGCAAAGGATTGCACCCACTAGCAATGGATTTTTTAACCCCTTAATAACAAAAAAAGGATAACAATTGAAAATATAAGCGTTTTTATCACAGTCAAAGCACAGTCTCACAGGTCTGCTGTGAGTGATTACCTCCCTCAAAACTAGTTTTGGAGACCCCTGAGCTCTGTAGAGACGTCCTGGATCATGCAGGGAGAAAAAGGCAGATTGTGACTGAATTTCTACTGCGCAATAAAAGCGCCAAAATAGGCCCCTCCCACTCATAATACAACAGTGAAGGAAGCTCAGTAAACTGTTTTGATTCAAAACAAACGACAGCCATGTGGAAAATAACGCCCAAAACAATTTTTCACCAAGTACCTCAGATAAATAAACGATTAACATGCCAGTAAACGTTTAAAATATAATTTATGAAAAGTTATTAAAAAGCCTGCTGCTAGCCGCTCACACTGCAGATTTAGGCTAAAAGTTTATATGCATATAGTATTTTCCTAGTGAAGTGCCATTCCACAGAAATACTTAAGTGTAAACATACATACATATCAGCCTGATACCAGTTGCTACTACTGCATTTAAGGCTGTACTTACATTACATCGGTATTAGCAGTATTTTCTCAGTCAATTCCATTCCTTAGAAAATAATATACTGCAACATACCTCCTTGCAAGTGAACCTGCCCGCTGTCCCCTTTTCTGAAGTTACCTCGCTCCTCAGAATGGCCGAGAACAGCAAATGGATCTTAGTTACGTCCGCTAAGATCATACACAAACTCAGGCAGATTCTTCTTCTAATGCTGCCTGAGAAAAAACAACACACTCCGGTGCCGTTTAAAATAACAAACTTTTGATTGAAGAAATAAAAACTAAGTTTAACAACCACAGTCCTCTCACACATCCTATCTATTAGTTAGGTGCAAGAGAATGACTGGGTATGACGTAGAAGGGAGGAGCTATATAGCAGCTCTGCTTGGGTGATCCTCTTGCACTTCCTGTTAGGGAGGAGTTAATATCCCATAAGTAATGGATGACCCGTGGACTGACTACACTTAACAGGAGAAAAGAATGTGAGTGTCTGCCCACCGGACCATCCACACCAATCATGCCAAAGGAACTACAGGTTCCTCCCAGGTGGTTAATGTAAGCCACTGAGGAGAAATTGTTCAACTAGAACCTAAAAAAATGGTTAAGACAACTGAGGCCAAACCATCAGAACATTGTAGATCACAATCAACTCCAAGATGGTTATGGGGAGGAGCAGAAACCTCCCAAGTCCATAGTCACCAACCAGACAGGCTAGCGACCGTGGTCACTATTACTCAGGAAGGTCTCCGGAAGCATGTGCCCCGAGACAGATGCTCATGAAAAAAACAAAAAAAGATTCTGGAGAATGCGGGCAACGATCCCGCTACCTCTCGCAAGCTAAGCGAGCGCTCTACCACTAATTCCCCTCTCTGATCCACAGGGAAGAATCTCATGTTGACAGATCTAGATATATCCTCAGACAGAGCCACAAGATTCCTGGTCCACTATCTGAACATGCAGAACAGCAGACTCTCAGATAGAATCGTTCAGAAAAAGGAATATTAGAACCTTTTTATATTAATAGGGCTTTATAGTTACTCCTGAAGTGTTTTGTAATATAATCTGTTGAATATGTCAGTAATTCCTATTGAACACTTTAGGAGCAGTGCGTAAGCATTTGAGATACAATCTAGTACTGTTTATGACTACACCTGCTGTGGAGGCAGGTTAGTCATTGGAAAAAAGAATGCTTATATGCACTGTTATAGTATCTATATTGGTAATTTAATTAGGTTACTGTGCCTTGAACAACTAAAGAGATATTGTATGTTAAAAATTAACTTTTATTAATATCGTTTTAAAAAAGACAGCTTTTGTGGATGATAATACTCTCACTGTGCTTTGTGAAAAAAACAGCATGTTTTGATTATGCTACAAAAGTAGAACTGGTAGTACTTGGAGCAGTAGATTGTAACTGAGAAATTGACTCAAGAGCTGATATAGAGAACTGTAGCCTCTTGGGCCTATGTTGCTCACAATAGTTTCTAAGTTACTATACTCATACTCATATATGTTATTTGTGATCTATATATGGTGAATAATATATATTGGCGCTATAAAATTTCCCTTGGACTTTACAATCTAAGACTGCTAATATATATTGGTACTAAAAGTATAGGTACTAACTATGGTGGCAGCTTACAGATGGTGGATACAACAATCTTACTGTTTATGGTTATTGATTTGCACCTCCAAACAGTGGGAAATAGGTCCTAAAACAGTATTGTATAAAGATGTGAGGTATTGTGTTGAGGCTATCCACTCTGTACAATATCACTGGTTATGATATAGCATATCTCAGTCTTATACCATAATGCTAGTGGAGTACTACCATAGGGAATGATCTAAACACTGCAGGATGTGCAATACATTTTCTACAAGGTCCAGTGTTAAATGATCATCTCTTGCTACACACTGTAATTTGTTATATTGCATCTGTATGATATGAACGCAAGTTACTGAATTGTGTATTACCCACAAATAAAGAGTTGGTACTTTTATTTAGGTAATATATAGATTGTATTAATATATATAAAGCACTGTGTAGCCAAATATATTCAAAGTCTTAAATAAAAAGCTGGTTCTTAGAAGCGTTTTGATTAACTATTCAATCCTGTCAGAAAAAGACTGGCACCTAAGGCTGTGAACAGTATCCACTAAATAAAACCTTTTATCAAACTGATTGCTGAGTATCAAATACCTTATCAAAGTTAAATTGTAATAGATATCGTATATATCGTAATGAAATTCAAACACTGAGCGTGCCTGCTTTGTAATAAGACCACCATATGATTCCAGATAGACTCAAGGGATGATGTCCAATGAAGCAACCATCAGACCAGTGACGTCAGAGGCTGGTGAGGCAGTGGCTAGGATACGCCTTCATTCTTTAGATATCCTTTGTTGAAGAAATAGCAATGCACATGGGTGAGCCAATCACATGTGGTATCTATGTGCAGCCACCAATCAGCAGCTACTGAGCATATTTAGATATGATTTTCAACAAAGGATATCAAAAGAATGAAAAAAAATAGATATTAGATGTAAATTGGAAAGTTATTTAAATTTGCATATGGGATTGATATGGGTTTCATGTCCCTTTAAATGGTGTCTTGGAAAACTGGTCAACTTAGTAAACATCTGATTTTAGTCTAAAAGGATTGTAACAGAAACTCTTGCCAGATAACACAAGGCTTGCTCTGATTATGAGATCTAGAAATCCATGCCCATTAAAATATGTTTAAAACATACTTTTTACTTTAATGCTGCAAATTATGCTTATAGATTCTTTCATTATGCAGTAAATATAAAAATGTCTTGATCCAGTGGCGGCTGGTGAAATTTAAAGATGGTGGGGCGCTTGGCCTCACCCCTTTAAATAAAGCCACACCATCAGGTGGCACTATCAATTCATTAATGAAATAAATAAAAGGTAGACAGAAACACAGAAAAGCATTCGGGGGGAGAGGGAGAGACAGACGGGAGAGAGAGACACAGAGGGTTAGAGAGAAAGAGAGAGAGACACAATCACACACAGAGGGGTTAGAGAGAGAGAGAAAGAGAGAGAGACAATCACACACAGAGGGGTTAGAGAGAGAGAGAGAGAGAGAGAGACACAATCACACACAGAGGGTTAGAGAGAGAGAAAGAGAGAGAGACACAATCACACACAGAGGGTTAGAGAGAGAGAGAGAGAGAGAGAGAGACACACACAATCACACACAGAGGGTTAGAGAGAGAGAGAAAGAGAGAGACACAATGATTCAATCACATACAGAGGGTTAGAGAAAGAAAGAGACACAATCACACTCAGAGGGTTAGAGAGAGAAAGAGAGAGACACAATCACACACAGAGGGTTAGAGAGAGAAAGAGAGAGACACAATCACACACAGAGGGTTAGAGAGAGCGCGAGAGACACAATCACACACAGAGGGTTAGAGAGAGCGCGAGAGACACAATCACACACAGAGGGTTAGAGAGAGAGCGAGAGACACAATCACACTCAGAGGGTTAGAGAGAGAAAGAGAGAGACACAATCACACACAGAGGGTTAGAGAGAGAAAGAGAGAGACACAATCACACACAGAGGGTTAGAGAGAGCGCGAGAGACACAATCACACACAGAGGGTTAGAGAGAGCGCGAGAGACACAATCACACACAGAGGGTTAGAGAGAGAGCGAGAGACACAATCACACACAGAGGGTTAGAGAGAGAGCGAGAGACACAATCACACACAGAGGGTTAGAGAGAGAGAGAGAAAGAGAGAGACACAATCACACACAGAGGGTTAGAGAGAGACACAATCACACACAGAGGGTTAGAGAGAGAGAAAGAGAGAGAGAGAGACAATCACACACAGAGGGTTAGAGAGAGAAATAAAGAGAGAGAGACACAATCACACACAGAGGGTTAGAGAGAAAGAGAGAGAGAGAGAGACAGAGAGAGAGACACAATCACACACAGAGGGTTAGAGAGAGCGCGAGAGACACAATCACACACAGAGGGTTAGAGAGAGAGTGAGAGACAATCACACACAGAGGGTTAGAGAGAGAGAGAGAGAAAGAGAGAGAGACACAATAACACACAGAGGGTTAGAGAGAGACACAATCACACACAGAGGGTTAGGAGAGAGAGAGAGAGAGAGACACAATCACACACAGAGGGTTAGAGAGAGAGAGAGAGAGAGAGAGAGACACACAATCACACACAGAGGGTTAGAGAGAGAAAGAAAGAGAGAGAGAGATAGACACAATCACACACAGAGGGTTAGAGAGAGAGAGAGAGAGAGAGAGAGAGACACACACAATCACACACAGAGGGTTAGAGAGAAAGAGAGAGAGAGAGAGAGAGAGAGAGAGAGAGACACAATCACACACAGAGGGTTAGAGAGAGACACAATCACACACAGAGGGTTAGAGATAGAGAGAGAGAAAGAGAGAGAGAGACAATCACACACAGAGGGTTAGAGAGAAAGAGAGAGAGAGACACAATCACACACAGAGGGTTAGAGAGAGACACAATCACACACAGAGGGTTAGAGAGAAAGAGAGAGACACAATCACACACAGAGGGTTAGAGAGAGACACAATCACACACAGAGGGTTAGAGATAGAGAGAGAGAGAGAGAGAGACACACAATCACACACAGAGGGTTAGAGAGAGACACAATCACACACAGAGGGTTAGAGAGACACATAAGGGATGAGAGAGTCTGAGGGGGAGGAAGAGAGACAGAGAGAGAAAGAGACCATGGGGGAGAACAACACATAAGGAGAGAGATGGATAGAGAGAGACACACACACACACACACACACACATACAAGGGGGGGGGGGGGGACCACTGCATTTTTAAGTAATAAAACAGCAAAGCTACAGAGACTAAATGAGACCATACATTAGTGTGCAGTACAGAGGCAAGCTGCTAAGTTAGTGGGTGTAAAGTTTGAGTAAACAAAATACAAAAACGATCCTTTGCTGTAAAAGAGTAAAAAAAACACTAAACCACATTCATTGAATTATCATTTTCACTAACAGAATCCTTTTCAGTAAAATCTTACTTTAATAAGATGGGGCTGAAACAGTGCTCTCTGTGCCTCTCTCTTCCTGCTCTGTAAGGATTCAGGAAGTGACAGTGGCACATTCCACTGCACTTAGAGGGGAAGAACAGAACTCTCTTTTTCACTTTAGCAAAGCTGGCAAGTTCACAGGACAGCAACAAAATAAATGAAAGTTGTTTTTTTCCGTTTTTGTTTTATTTTATATCATTTAACATCCAGCCCCAACTTTAAGTTCCATTTACTAATGCCTCTCACTGGATTGGTTCAGCCCAAATAGGACTGCCTCAAATAAGCAGTTAATGGGCCATGCAATGATCTTAACCACTTTCATCCAGTAGATGGCGCAGCATGTTGTGTAATGGTGGGCAGACCTGCTTGTGCCTCTTCATTGCACAACATATAGCTGTGAAAAAAAAAAAAAAAAATCCTGGGGAAAAAAAATACAATTTTTTTTTTTTAAAGTCAATAAAAATATATATATTTTTGCCCATATGAGAGGTGAAGCACTGCCTCACCTGCCTCTAGTGACTGCACATCACTGCATCAGACCAAATACCTCCATACATTGAGCCACTGAAGGACCAAACGGTAGAGTACCGAAAGAGGCAAGAGGAAAGAATCAACTATTTTCTGACCCTTGTCAAATATATTTTCAGAGATAGGGAAACTAAGACCGCTGCTCCATAACCTGCACAAAGACTGCTGCTCCATAACCTGTCCGCCTGCTCTGAGCAGGCGGACAGACATCGCCGGAAATCAACCCGATCGAGTACAATCGGGTTGATTGACACCCCCCTGCTGGCGGCCTATTGGCGGCACTGCCTTAACCCTCTTGGGCATGGATTTCACCAGAGCTTCACAGGTTGCCACTGGAGTCCTCTTCCACTCCTCATGACGACATCACAGAGCTGGTGGATGTTAGAGACCTTGCGCTCCCCCACCTTCCGTTTGAGAATGCCCCACAGATGCTCAATAAGGTTTAGGTCTGGAGTCATGCTTGGCCAGTCCATCACCTTTACCCTCAGCTTCTTTAGCAAGGCAGTGGTCATCTTGGAGGTGTGTTTGGGGTTGTTATGTTGGAATACTGCCCTGTGGCCCAGTCTCCGAAGGGAGGGGATCATGCCCTGCTTCATTATGTCAAAGTACATGTTGGAATTCATGGTTCTCTAAATGAACTGTAGCTCCCCAGTGCTGGCAGCACTCATGCAGGCCCAGACCATGACACTCCCACCACCATGCTTGACTTTAGGCAAGACACACTTGTCTTTGTACCTCTCACCTGGTTGTCGCCCAAACACGCTTGACACCATCTGAACCAAATAAGTTTATCTTGGTCTCATAGGACCACAGGACATGGTAGCAAACTGTTTGAAGGCTTTCTTGTGCATCATTTTTAGAAGAGGCTTCCTTCTGGGAGGGCAGCCATGCAGACCAATTTGATGCAGTGTGCGGCGTATGGTCTGAGCACTGACAGGCTGACCCCCCACCCCTTCAACCTCTGCAGCAATGCTGGCAGCACTCATACGTCTATTTCCCAAAGACAATCTCTAGATATGAGGATGAGCACGTGCACTCAACTCCTTTGGTCGACCATGGTGAGGCCTGTTCTGAGTGGAACCTGTCCTGTGAAACCGCTGTATGGTCTTGCCCACCATGCTGCAGCTCAGTTTCAGGGTCTTGGCAATCTTTTTATAGCCTAGGCCATCTTTATGTAGAGCAACAATTCTTTTATTCAGATCCTCAGAGAGTTATTTGCCATGAGGTGCCATGTTGAACTTCTAGTGACCAGTATGAGAGAGTGTGAGAGCGATAACACCAAATGTAACACACCTGCTCCCCATTCACACCTGAGACCTTGTAACACTAACGAGTCACATGACACCTGGGGAGGGAAAATGTCTAATTGGGCCCAATTTGGACATTTCCACTTAGGGGTGTACTCACTTGTTGCCAACAGTTTAGACTTTAATGGCTGTGTGTTGAGTTATTTTAAGGGGACAGCAAATTTACACTGTTATAGAAACATAGAAACATAGATATTGACGGCAGATAAGAGCCATAGGCCCAGCAAGTCTGCCCGACCTTACCTAACAGTATAAACTTATCTAGTTCGTAGGATAGCCTTATGCTTGTCCCATGCATTTTTAAAGTCCCCCACAGTGTTTGTTGCTACTACCTCTTGAGGAAGTTTATTCCATAAATCAATCACTCTTTCTGTAAAGAAGTGCTTCCTCAAATTACTCCTGAATCTACTACCCTTTAGCTTGAGCTCATGACCCCTTGTTCTTGAATTTTCCATTTTATGTAAAATACCCACAGCCTCAGTTTTACTAAACCCTTTAATGTACTTGAAAGTTGCTATCATATCACCTCTTTCCCTTCTCTCCTCTAAGCTATACATATTTAGGTCATTGAGTCTATCCTGGTAAGTTTTATTTTTTAGACCATGTACCATTTTGGTAGCCCTCCTTTGCACAGATTCAAGTTTGTTAATATCCTTCTGAAGATATGGCCTCCAGAACTGCACACAATACTCAAGATGAGGCCTAACTAATGATCTATAAAGTGGCATAAGAACCTTACTATTTCTGCTGCAAATACCTCTACCAATACATCCAAGCATTCTGCTAGCCGAATATATGGATCGCAACTGCTAAATTTACAGACTGTACACTCACTACTTTACATTGTAGCAAAGTGTCATTTCTTCAGTGTTGTCACATGAAAAGATATAATAAAATATTTACAAAAATTTGAGGGGTGTACTCACTTTTGTGAGATACTGTACATTTAATTATATAATTGCAATAACAACATCTGTTACATTTAACTATATTTCTATTAACTCTAATAACTTTCTCAAGCAGCATTATAAATTTAGCAGTTGCGATCCATATATTCTGATTATAGAAAATTGAGTACTAAAGCACTTGGCCTATAAAACCAGGTTTTGGAAACACCGACGTAACAGTAGCCTAGTGTGTATTACGGACGTATTCATATGTAGTGAGAGCACAGCAAATTTTATCCTTTTTATGAGCTTTAGCAGCAAAATTGATAATATGTCTATTACAAACGTTATCTTCTTTGAATGCTTTATTTAAATAGCCATATTTTTGGGTGTATAATGTCCCTTTAAATAAATATTTAACGCTCTAGAGGTTCCAAAAAAACAATATGGAAAAATTGAGTAAGAAGAACAGTCTTATCTTTATGAAAACTCAGAAAAAAGGAGATTCACAAGAAAGCAGAGAATAAGAAAATTCTTCTAGCTGAGATAATAGAAAGAACCTTCAGGACAAAATATTAAAATCTATGCTGAACATAGGTTCAAGGGAGGACCTTGGAAACAGAAGAACTGAATACAATTCCATGGAGGA